>NC_054543.1:6287270-6587270 GCF_017654505.1 Polyodon spathula
AACTATGAAATTGACATTTTAATTTCAGTGTGGAAGGGATTACATGTTAAATACATCAGCCCACTTCTACAGCACGTAATGTAGAATAATAAGACACACTGCTGTATAATGTGCCTTTGTGCAGGCATTCAGAATACGCTATGGCAAACTGTAGCCACTTGAGCCCGTGCTACGAAAAAGCTTAATACATACAGCTCATTGCATATGCAAATATTGTCCAACTGATCCACGCTTTGCCATTGCAGATGTACTGTTTTCAATGACTTGATTGTACTGAATACACCGATCTGCATGTGTGAAGTATTCTGCATCTGGAAGTTTTTATTTTTTTAATAGAGCCCTTGAGTTAAAAATCAAACCAAATTAAGAAAGTACATTTTAATTAACATGACCTTTGCAATGCAGTATGTGTAAATCCCAAAAGGAAGAATAGACCTATCATGCAAATGAGATAATTACTGGTAAATTGTCAGAGACGTCTTCTTTATTAACAGCCCTGTAATAATAGCTCTTCATTTTTCATTGGTGTGATACAGGTATGTACGTTTAATTTTTTCACTGCAACACTAGCTTTCTTAGAAATGTATATATATATATTTTTTTCAATTCAAGTTATTGGTTAATCAATCCTACGATGATTATAAATTAACTCAGGATATCAACATTCTGAAATATATGAAAAGTTGCAATCCTAAAATAATGTATTATTATTATTTATTTATTAGTGGATGCCTTTATCCAAGGCGACAGACTAGGCTGTGTGAACTATGCATCAGCTGCAGAGTCACTTACAGCAATGTCTCACCCGAGCACAAGGAGGTTAGGATCAGACAATGAGTTAGTGAGAGAGCCGGGATTTAAACCAGGGATCGCCTGGTTACAAGCCCTTTTCTTCAACCACTGGACCACACACACCTAATTTATCTTGTGATCTTGAAATAAAATAAACAAAACAAAAAAAAACTTAAAGTAGTGCTTAACGATGCAAAAGCAGGAGGAGAGGAACAGGTGTGTAAAGGCCGTTTCCCAGGCCAAGCAGGGAGAATGGATGAGATGGGAGAGTGTGGAACAACGCAAGATGAGCTGGGAAGACCTACGGACAATGGAACAGAGCAGGATCAGTTTCCTCATCAGATCAGTATATGATGTTCTCCCATCACCACAGAACCTAAACCTCTGGGTGAGTGAGGATCCCTCATGTCCTTTGTGTTCATCACCTGCAACATTAAGGCACATTTTGACAGGATGTAAGGTGGGTCTTAGCCAAGGAAGGTTTACTTGGCGCCATGACAAGGTGCTGCGATGTTTGGCCTTAGCATTGGAAGACAAGCGTAACCTGACCAATATGTTGCCACCAGTTCCGTCAAATCATTACACACAAAAGACAATATTCCTCCATCCAGGAGAGCAACCACCAAGAAAAGGTGTTAAAATCAAGCCTTGCTCAGGACAACTGAAAGCTGCTAGAGACTGGAAGATGCTGGCAGATGTTGGTTAACGGCTTATTTTTCCACCTGAGATTTCCACCACTAACCTTCGACCAGACATTGTCTTGTGGTCTGGATCAGCATGCCTTGTTCATCTGGTAGAGTTAACAGTGCCATGGGAAGATGCTGTGGATGAGGCCTATGCAAGGAAGAAACTTCGCTGTGCTCATCTAGCTGCTGAAGCGGAATAGCGAGGATGAAGAGTCCGAGTTTACCCAGTGGAGGTGGGTTGTCGAGGATTTGTGGCACACTCTACAACCCAGTTTCTCAGAGACGTTGGGTTCAGTGGCCAAGAGTTGCGTCGCACAGTGAAGAACTTATCTGAAGCAGCAGAAAGGAGTGCAACTGGCTGTGGTTGAGACGGAAAGATTCTGGATGGGGATCTCAAACACAATAGAAAGAAAGCAACGCTGATGTACAGGTAAGTAAGCTGGGCTGAGCTGAGTGGGGGATGGAGGGGGGTGATGCTGGGATGCCAGAATCACTGTTGAGCCCTCTTGAGGTGTCGTGGGTTAGTCAACAAAACCTCTGAGGATGGAAGGTGCCCACTTGAAGACCCCAGAGATGTACCCTACTTAACTCAATCCAAAAGGTTGTCATGCTGATGCACTGGGGAGACCACACTGGGTTGATCCCCAGAGCCAGCATTGCAGCCGTTGTGTGTGCTGATGTGCTGAGGAGGCAAAATGAGCTGATCCCTGGAGCCAGCATTACACTTCAGAAATCAACACCAGACAGAAGGAAAACAATGCAAATGCATGGAGATGCAAAGCTGCAAAGCTACGTCTTAGTTGGTGCTTATCGTGGCGAGAGCCGAGTTCAAATCAGCATGAAGTTCAACATCTACTCTCATGTAATGGATAGCCTCTTATGTGCTTTATTAATATTGTAACTAGTCCCGACAGAAGAAAAATGGGACCAGTGGTAGTATTCCTAATAAGAGACAAGAAACCTTGTTTAAAACCTTGGTGAATGCTTGTAGACTTGTGTTGGATTTGTAATAAGACTGGGTAGCCTGTATGAATTGATAAGACATGTTGTTCATTTCTATTGTAGCCTCTTGCACACCAGTTGTCCCTGGGGTTTGTAGCTAGGTATTGTCTGTTGCTGACAGATTTACAGCTGGCAGTGAAGTTTAAGATTCTGATGCACCGGCAGTGTTCCCTATCCTCATCACACTGTTTAGGATGCTGCCCAAAGGTTGTCTTAAATCATTTATTTGCAGTTCAGCAAGCAGGAGATATGGTCATAACTTTTTATTTCATGCTACTGTTGAAAGTAAAGAAAATGGACTAAAAAGACAGCTTAACGATGGTTCAGGTTTCTTGGAAAGATTGTTGATGTCTCCTCTACCTTCCAGGCCAGATCACCACGTCTTCAGTTATATTTGTGATGATGAGTTATATATTTTTGATAGGGGACTGTTTGGACCATAAAAAGCCCTCCAAAAACAACTTTTTCATGTGATTTATTTTATTTTTATTTTTTGGGTGATAAAGAGAGCATCTTTTCAAGTAAACACAAAAAGGTCACCCAATTGCACTCTAACCTCCCCATGTTATGTTTCAACAGCTGCCGATGGTGACTACTGGCGTCTCCTAAACCCAGGCGAGTACAAGGTGACTGCTAGGGCAGAGGGCTACTCCTCTTCCACCAAGGTCTGCGAGGTGGGTTACGACATGGGCGCCACGCAGTGTGACTTTGTCATGAGCAGAACCAACCTGTCACGCATCAAAGAGATCATGCAGAAGTTTGGAAAGCAGCCCATTAACCTCCCCGTCAGGCGACCCAGGCAGAGAGCACAGCAAAGGCTTCGACAGACATAGGCAACTCTTCCCCTGGAGACAGACTTCAAGTGCGCCGTTGTGGCAAAAAGTCTAATCTTGTGTAGGAATCAAAAGAGAAACAAAATGGTAAGAACTGAACTAGAAAATTGACAAGACAATAACTACGACACAATAGCTATTATTTTATTCCACTGCCAGGTATGTTTTTTTTGTTGTTGTTGTTATTGGAAGTCATAAGAATGTGTCGCCATTGTCGTTTGCGGAAACCATTCGTGTGGAATTGCATGCTTATTTCGATCTTTCTTAAACAGCACTGCAATTTGTTGCATGACATTTCTGCTTTGCTTCGTTCTTCAACAGAAATAACTGCTTCTTCCTAAGTTCAGTTCTTTAACACTGGTGGTTGTGAAATCTGGGTTTAATGATGCACATTTATTGTGCAAGGAGATTGGTGTGCCCTTTCAAAAGTAGTTTGTTGACAAACTAATTGCAGCACCCCAAGATGAATGTCTATTTGTAAAACAAATAATATCCTTTTGTTATAAATAGTCTTGACAGCTTTTAATGTTAGCGATGTGAGTTTTAGGAAGCTTTGAAACCCTCAATATCGTGGCTTGAAACTGCAGTGAGTGATGACTGTACAAACTATGGTTGAAAATTATTTTTAATACATGTATGACTTGTGTGTACCTTGTGTACCTTTCTAAAGCTTCCAAGTAGAAAAACTCAATGATTTAATGCTTGGAAGAGTTACAGTAAGCCACAAGTGGAGCAGAGTTGACAGATACTGTCTACAATGGGGCTTGATTGAAATTGTCAACAGCACTATATAGCTGAGAGAGAGTAAATTGACAAACGATAATTAGTAGCTAAGTATCCATGATGCCACGTAAAACAGTGCAACATTATTGTTCGTAATGGGCACATAGATCCCTTCAAAGATAAAGTTACATGTTATTTCTTCTTTGAATGAGAAACTGCATTGCAACCAGCTGGGTCCAATGAGATCTGTTCATTAGAAAGTGAGTGGACTGCAATATAATTATATAGGAAGGAAATCAACAGAGAGCAGCTTAAACATCAAAGAGGCTTAATATGAATCGCACCTACCCTCCTAACTGTCCTAATTACTAAAGGGTTTTCACGCAGTTCATTTCAAATAATTACAATGTAATTGGATGGCTGCTGTTAGTTTCAATGACTGCTTCTGTATCTGTTCTGGAGTGTTTGCTATGTATTGCAGAAGTAACTGTATTTACTTTCAGGTCCACATATGGCTGTCAAGCTGTTGGTGAAACTGAAACATTATGTATGTGCATGGGTATACCATTTATACAGTTTTTAGAGAGGAATATTTTGATCTAAACTGCTTTTTATATTTCTGTTCAAAGCCCTGCCTTTTTTGATTGAGTAATTTTATTCTTTCCTGTGTTTTTGCACTTAATAAAAGCAAATGAACACTACTGTTTGTAGCTGTGTCCATCTCCATTATGAAATACATTAAATTAACTTAAACAAGAGACTTAAGTTCATTTTATTTCTAAAACACTAGATCAGGGCTTCTCAAACTCGATCCTGGGGACCCCCTGCATCTGCTGGTTCTCATTCCAACTGAGTTCTCAATTACTTAACTAGACCCTTAATTGAACAGATAATTTGCTTAATTAGACCTTTTTACTTATTTTCAGTACTTAAACAGTTGCAGATTTCAAGTCAGCTAGAACATTTATAAATAATTTGCTCTGCAACTGTTTAAGAGCCAAAAACAATTGAAAAGGTCTAATTAAGCAAATTATTAGTTAAATTAAGGGTTTACTTAAGTGACTGAGAACTCCCCCAGGACCAGATCTGAGAACCACTGCGTTAGATTGAAGTCTATATATCATGGTCGATAATGCTAACCAAATCACATGAATGTAGTCTGAATGTTGTAAACACTCAAGCTGAACTGAAGACAAGAAATACATTCAGTCTAGCATTAAAATGACCCTTTTACATTTTTTTTCTAGCATTCCATAAAATACATTATTAATAAGTGATTAATGTAATTCTATTGCCTATTATAGTTGTACATTATCTAATAGGGAGGAGACAAAACGGTTTGTAGTCCCATAAAACAAACATTTCCATGAAAATGAAATTTTGAACAAAAAAGACATTTTTATGACTTGTTTTTGTTAATTTTATTGTGAACAGTATTACACAAATTCCAGTGCTGATGCACATAAAAACTTAACCAACTTAGGGGATTTGTGGGGAAATTAAAATAATTGAACATGATACTGACCAATAAAAAAATACAGTGCCTACACACCCTTTCAAAATTTTCATTGTTTGTTGCCTTGTAGCCTAGATTCTTTCATTTATCTACACATCCTACCCCACAACTTCCAAGCGAAAAAAATATTCTAGAAATTTGTAGAAAATTAATTAAAAATAAAAACTGAAATAGCTTGTTGTATAAGTGTCCACCCCCCTTGTAATAGCAATCCTTAATTACCTCAGGTGTAACCAATAACCTTCAAAATCACACACCAAGTTAAGTGGCCTCCACCTGTGTTAAATTGTAGTGATTCACATGATTTCAGGATAAATTCAGCAGTTCCTATAGGTTCCCTCTGTTGGGTAGAGCATTTCAAAGAAAGACAACCATAAGCACCAAAGCACTTTCAAAAGAACTTCGGGACAAAGTTGTTGAAAGGCACAGATCAGGGGATGGGTATAAAAAAATATAAAAGGCTTTGAATATCCATTTAAGCACGGTCAAGACAATTATTAAGAAGTGGAAGGTGTATGGCACCACCAAGACCCTGCCTAGATCAGGCTGTCCCTCCAAACTGGATGACCGAGCAAGAAGGAGACAGATCAGAGAGGATACCAAGAGGCCACTGGCAACTTTACAAGAGCTACAGGCTTTTATGGCCAAGACTGGTCAAAGTGTGCATGTGACAACAATACCCCAAGCACTCCACAAATCTGGCCTATATGGTAGGGTGGCAAAAAGGAAGCCATTACTCAAGAAAGCCCACCTTGAATCTCGTTTGAAGTAAGCAAAAAAAAAAAACACTCAGGAGATTCTGTAGCCAAGTGGCAAAAGGTTTTGTGGCCTGACGAAATTAAAATGGAATTTTTTGGCCTAAATGCAAAGCGTTATGTTTGGCGCAAACTCAACACAGCGCATCACCCAAAGAACACCATCCCTACTGTGAAGCACGGTGGTGGCAGCATCATGTTATGGGGATGATTCTCATCAGCAGGGACTGGGGCACTTGCAGGATAGAAGGGAAAATGAATGGATCAAAGTACATAGAAGTCCTTGAGGAAAACCTGCTGCCCTCTGCAAGAAAGCTGAAACTGGGACGGAAGTTCACCTTTCAGCAAGACAATGAGCCAAAGCACACAGCCAAAGCTACAATGGAGTGGCTAAGGAACAAAAAGGTAAATGTCCTTGAGTGGCCCAGTCAGAGCCCCGACCTAAATTCAATCGAAAATTTGTGGTATGACTTAAAGATTGCTGTCCATCAAAGAAAGAAGAACGGTCAATTGGTCATATTGCCAAATCTAGGTGTGCAAAGTTGGTAGAGACCTATCCCAACAGACTCACAGCTGTAATTGCTGCCAAAGGTGCTTCCACCAAATATTAACTCAGGGGGGTGGAGACTTATCCCATTATGATCTTTCAGTTTTGTATTTTGAATATATATATTTTTTCTCAATAAAAACATTTTTCCCCATTAACAGTGTGGAGTATGGTGTGTAGATACATGGAAAAAAATCCTCATTTAAATGCATGAAACTCTGAGGCACTGACACAACAAAATATGAAAAAAGTTCAAGGGGGTGTAGACTCTCTATAAGCACTGTATATATAGCTCTGTTGCTTCACATTACCTTAATTTATTGAAAGAACTCCTAAAAATGTAAAATGATTGAGCAGAGTATAACCATGTTCACACAGAAGAAAAAATAAATAATAAAGCACAGTATTTATGGTGACGAAGAGGTATTCGTTGAAAGTTGGGAGACATTTGGGGGAATAAGAGGGCAGTTTGGAAAAAGGATGGGTCCTGTGCTGTAAAGCTGTCTGCCCTATTCCTAATAGCTGGTATACTATATAGAGCCACTATATTCCACTTTATTTTAAATGATTTCCTTTTATAGTAGACAGTTCCAACCACAAGCCCCTAATTACTCTGCATCCCACTCACTCTTGTCACTCCCAGACACCATCCCCCAGCACAGCAGCTGCAGAAAACTACAGCCGAAGAACCTGCAATTATACAGCAGCACCTTACCAGACAAGCAGCTAGGGTAACCTTTCCAGGGGATGGAAATCGTGTCGCAATTCCTTCTGACAAACAGTGGGTGTAAAGTAATATAAATAGCTCTTAAACTAATATTGATCTGTCCTGGAGTTTGTTTTTATTACACTTCAGTTGACTGATAATTTAATCAATATTATATCAGCTGCTTTGGAGATCTACCCAGTATTGCAAATGGAATAGGAATCAACTATTATTATTCAGTATACTTTTATATATTGTTTTTGTTATGAAGAATAAAGATTATGATTTGAATTAGTCAAACAGAGTAAACTTTTATTATTATTATTATTATTATTATTATTATTATTATTATTATTATTATTATTATTACAAATAATAAGGAGAAGAGAAATGTTAATTTTAAGCAAACAGTATGATAGCATTCAAACCAAATCTCATGCTATTAATATATTCCTTGAGCGTTTGTGTTCATGCATATTTACTTTCACAAGTGAATGATTATTCTCAGTAAAGGTAATGCCAAGCTCAAGTCAATATTTGGATGACCTTTTGGTGCATCGTTCTTCAAATAGCGGAGTGTACCTGATTCATAAGAACATTGAACAATAACCTGTGGGCTTAGATTCAACCTTTAAAACCACAGTAACTGAAGTTTAATAAAGGACCTGAAACCATGAATAATAACCATAAATTAATCCCATCTGGTGAGTTGCATACACAGCTCTATAAAAGACCTTGATCCTGGCTCTTGGGGACTTCAACTGATGAAAAATGCACTATTTTACAACACTGGACATCCATTATTAACAGTACTGGTGGGTTGACTTGAGGCACAGTTTTCAAAGAGAAAAGTTAAACAAGCCCCGCCTGTCAACACCGTGAGGAACTGGCCGAAGTGTTCTGCTATAGAAGTTGTGTAGAGAGAACATTTCCTTTTCAGTTGTTAAAGAAGGGTAGGTTACGACCACCAACAAAATTACGAATTGGATATGCCTGCCTGTTGGGAGGTATTTTCTGAGCTCTCTATACCAGAGCTGCATAGGAATTCACCTCCCAATATCAGCATCTCTGCGTGAATTCTCAGCAAGATGTAACCTCTGATTAAACTTTAGAAATACATATCCCAATATACAACCCTGGTAATAATTAAGAATAGGGCTAAGGAAAGGTAACGTGTCTGTGATGGCTCGGTGGTATTCACATGTTTTGTGTATGTTTATGGCACCCTTGTGCAGAATGGCAATGGTAAGGTCACTGCCCCAGGTGAAAAGGAAATTCACTTCCAAGCGGATCAGTGCAGCGTTTCATTGTTTGGTACTCAGTTGTAGTTTCTTAATCCTTAATCATAGGTGTGAATAATGTTTTACAGCTTCATTAGCAAATCAGTATTCTGACACCCTCACTTCCCATCTGGAATCGATCAAATTATCTAAAAACACTTGAACAGGTTGCACCATGCCAGCTCCTCTCCCTGTAATACCATGCAGATGTGTAGGAGGACTGGGTTACCATATGATCTTAATTGTGCTTCAAAGACCATTCCTTCCTCTGAAGCTGTTCCAACCTTTGATGTAAAAGTGTACCTCCATGAATATTCTACAGATGGGCATGCTTTACTTGTGATAAATGGTTCATCACTCATAGACTTAATAGGCTTTCATATTTATCACATTGTTATAATTTCTGTTATCTGAGTTTTTGTTCCAGTGAATTTGTAAGGTTTTGAGGTGGGTGGCTGCCATTGTTTCTCTTACTGTGTATCATACAATGCTTATGACCAACCTTGGCTGAACACAATAGGAGCAATCATTCTCTCCTGAACGATTCAGCCCTGCAAAGATAATTCATTTCTGCAGAATCTCATCAGAAGCCTGTTGTGTTCACTGCGACCAGGTATTGTCTTGAAAAGCAACAATTTCCAGCCTGGCTCTTATAGTTCACTTTTGCAGCTCCACGTCTTTTACCTGGATGTCATGCAGATGACGTCCTATTCATATTTCAAAGGTGGTGAAACAAAAACATTATGAATACTGTATGCTAATGGTACAATTTGCTTCAAGTTCATAGTACTTTTTAGGTATACATTGTTTTGTCAGTAGTGTCAGCAGAAAGGATCAGATTAAAAATATGATATACATCAGTGGTTCAGCAATTTTTATATCTCATCCATAGTAACAACACAGTAACCCACGCCTCTCTGAAGATTTGGATTTTTCTTATTGTGAGCCAATGTTCTGAAATCCCTCTGCTAACTTGTTAGTGTATGAAGCACCATCCTTACGTATTGTAACCACTGACAGCGGGGTTACACGCTCTATAACTGCTTTTGAAAATGAGTCTGGCTCTTTTGTACAGTGGTTAAACCTCCACTCATGCCAAGTTGCATTGTTACATTGGTTTGAGCAGCATTATTACTGGCCCCTCTCCTGTTGTGCTAAATTATTTCATTTATTTTGTTTGCTTTTTTTCAGGCTATATAGATTTTTTAAATACTGTTAAATAATGTAGCTCCAAATTATATAATGTGCAGAAGGTTACATGGTTTTATGTAGGAACGAAATATCTAAATAAAAATAAACTAAATAAACAAGAAACTAATAGGTCTACAGAAGAAGAAAAGGCTTTCAAATGCTAGTGAGAGAATACAGCCTTGGTAGCATCTCCTTTCATATAGTGTTCGCTCCAATACTTTAGTTAAATGCAAATATGTTGCTATTTACTTAGTTCTTCCTGGTAACCGAATATTGTGTTAGTGCAAATATAATAATATCTTAGTAGTAATTGGATTTTTTGTTTAACTCTATTTCTACAACTGATAAAAAAATAAACATCACCACCACCAAAAGCCATGTCTCTTTCATGAAACATTAAATCCTTTATTTTAATAAAATCACAATAAATATTTTTTTTTTGAAAAAATTTACCACTGACTCTATCATAACAAAAATATAAAACAACATCTGATATGCCTTCACACACACACAGAAAAAACACATCACAGAATAAGAAAAGATTATTCAGATAATGCTGAAGCACTACTTTCCAATCTAAAAAAAGCTTTTTTTTTTGGCCAGAGCCTCTAACATCCGTGTACTTGTGTTGTTCAAGTTGGGTTATTGGATTTAAGACATATGGGGAATAGCATACTTATCTTAGAGGCAGTTCTATTGAAGACATGTAGAAGCGAGGTGGGGTTAATGGACCTGGCTATTGTAAAAGCAGAATTAGGATACCATTGTCATACAAACCATTAGCAAGCAATCTTGTTTTTTGTTGTTTACAAAAAAAAAGATGCTTTAGGCACAAATTCACTTAAGGTTTATCTCATCATACAGGTGCATATTCTCAAAGGGTAAGGGTATTCACGCGCGTGAAGAAGGGTTTACACAGGGTCAGAGCTGCTATTCCTATTCTGGAACGAGTGAGTAAAGCGTGCACACATCTGGAGCACAGCTACGTGCTTCAGGGCACACAGGATTGAAAAAAGACGTTGCTGAAGATATTCGCATTCTGAAATGGCAAAAGACAAGGAGACACCACACATAAACTACTTGGCTTGAGAGCAGGAGTAAGGGGAGTGTAGGAGCTACAGCCTAGCGGCCATAAGGAGTAAACACAGTTGAAGACAACCACAATTATGATGAAAACACAAACACTATGTGAAACAGTTGTTAGTAATTATAATCATAGATTGTTAACTTCTGTGTTGTCTGTTGATTTATTTTCTGTTTTAAATGTTTAAATTACTGAATGTTATGTCTGATGCCGTACGTTTAGATTTGCCTTACATTTTAAGTCCAAACAAATAATGAAATTGCACATCGTAACTTTTAAAGTATTTTTAAAATGCTTTCAGTATACATATTAAATGCTGAATAAAGGTAAAAAAGCATGCACCAATCGACAGCTACACTAACATCTGTTTCCTCCAATAGAAGCACCAAAAGTTTTTTTGCCCTTGTTTGATTGGGTAGATGACTGCATCCAATCCCTCACTCTCCCCAGAAACAAAAAACAAAAAAAAAAAACTTGAGGAGGACTGGGTGAGGACTGACTTGAGGAAGGGTGAGGATTGACTTGAGGAGGGGTGAGGATTGACTTGAGGAGGGGTGACAACTGAAGATGTCCTAAAATGGACACCGTAAATATGACTACTTAACTGTGAAACATATTGTTGTTTTTTTTTAACTAGAGAGTTTAATTTATCTCCACATAATGGTGTAAAAGTACTATAATACAAAACTACAAGATTTCTTAGCCGGAAGAAGCCACTTGTTCTGTATTTAAATGTTGCCATTGTGTGAAATCAGCAGGATATCTTGTGAGTGTTATGTTAACCCTTCTTTGAGTGATGGCATTCGCTTTGCGTACCTGCTATTGCTATTGTTGGTGTGCTGTTCTGTGTAAAATTAACTATATTCAATTTAGGATATTACAAAATAGTGCTGGGTTTGTGTTTTCTGGGTTTTTTTCTAGCATTGTGTATTTAACCTACTTTCAGTTATTCAGCATATATTCAGCAAAGTATTTTTTTTTTACCTTTAAAACAAATGTTATAGCTCAAATTATAGTTGACATGTTAAATAATGTTAGTTGTGTGAGAAAAGCTAATCAAACACAAACTCTGGGCACCTTTACTTTGTTCAAGCCATATTTGCATTCCGGAGTCCGTGACGCTATTCCCACCCACAGCCAGCTGCGCGGCAAAGATTTCTGTATGAGAATGCACGGATTGTGGGGGTGCATATCTCGCATGTAGCAAGAAGCGCATAGATCCAGTCTACAGGAGGTTTACATGCTTTTTTGAGAATACACCCCATAGTGAATTGTTAACATCTATTCCCTCCAACAACAGGTGGCAGATGCAAAGCAAAAACCCTTATTGTTTTATTGGGACACAATACAGTTCAGTGTAAAAGGCCAGCTCAGTCTTTTTGTTGAAGCAAATCTATGCCGGTATTTATTCCTTCTGCAGTGGGTGATATTATCAGTAGCTTTCTTTGAAAAGACCTAGCACCCTGGGCTCCAGTCATTTCACTAGTAAAATCAAGCTGGCCCCTGTAAAATCACAAGGAACTCCTGCAGTCGGCATTTTCTTGGGTCTGGTATGGATATCATGGGTTAAGACTTATAGCTGGAATTTTACTTATATTCCTGTACTGTCCCTTTAAGTACACATTTTTGCGATCATTTTTGGTAACGTTATTCAGCATATTTTTTCACAATACAGTAAAACAACACACTGTGTTTGATTTGTTATGTCAGGAGAGAAGACTGTAAACCACATATTTTGTAAGCCTCCCAATAAGGCATTGATTTCAAATTAAATTTGAATTACACGCATACGTTTAAAGAAACATCATTATCAAATCTTACATTCCTGTAACAATAAAAACATATTAACAAATGTTATTTATTTTCTGGTTCCTGGGTAGTAAGTGTTATTTCCTAATTGCTTATGCCTCAAAAGTATAGAACATGACTATTATTCCCCACAAACTTTGCTTTTGTGACCAGGACAGTAATATTTTGAAATGTACCTATTTTCCAGAACATTCCAGATAGATTCAGCACTGAATAAACTTGGAGTAACTTCTAGAACTTTCCAGTAATATAAATAGTAGTATAAATACAGGGGCCTTAAGCCCACCAGTTCAGTTTAGTTCCAGCTGCCTAAGTGGATACATATCTGCATTTTTCTGAGATGGCATCAAGAGGCTGCAATGGTAGCATTCCTGATGGGTCTCCAAGGCGGTTTTATCAAGTTTCCCTGCTATCTTTGCCTTTTGGACAGCAGGGACACCAAGGCGCACTACCACAGGCGGGACTGGCGACAGCGAACCGAGTTCTCTGTGGGGAGGAACAACGTCAAGTGGGAGCCACTGGTGGACCCCCAGAAGGTGCTGATGCCACCACTGCACATCAAATTGGGCTTTATGAAACTATTTGTCAGAGCTCTAGATAAGGAGTCGGCAGCCTTCAAGTACCTTCAAGACTTCTTCCCTAAGCTGTCTGAGGCAAAGGTCAAAGCCGATGTCTTCGTCGGACCACAGATAAAGAAGATCCTGGAGTGCAATGAATTCCCCAAGAAGCTCACTAGTAAGGAGAAAGCGGCTTGGAACAGCTTTGTCTCAGTGGTTCGGGGCTTCCTGGGCAATCACAAGGCCGAAAACTATGTGGAGCTGGTTGAGACTCTGGTGAAGAACTACAGCACAATGGGCTGTAGTATGTCCCTCAAAGTCCATATCCTTGATGCTCATCTTGATAAATTCAAGGAGAACATGGGAGCGTACTCGGAGGAGCAAGGCGAGCGCTTCCACCAGGATATACTGGACTTTGAACGCCGCTACCAAGGACAGTATAACGAGAACATGAAGGGAGACTACATTTGGGGGCTGATTCGTGAAAGTGATTTACAGTATAATCGTAAATCTCAAAAAACTACTCACTTCTAAATCTTTTGTAGTCATTTTTGTATTCCTTTAGTATAAATACATGTTAATTTGGATTCATATGTTGTTTTTTTCTGACTTTATGTGAACGAAAAGACACAAATTCGCCCGTTTTCTCATTGGAAATAGGTAAATTTCAAAATATCACTGTCCTGGTCACAAAAGCAAAATTTGTGGGGAATAATAGCCATTTTCTATACTTTTGAGGCATAAGCAATTAGGAAATAACACTTACTACCCAGGAACAAAAATTGTGTTACATAGTGTAATTTATGTTTAAGACACCACAGAAGTCTATGTTACCACCTTTTTTACAATACATTTCAATTGTAATTCAATGTGACTAGTATATAACACCAAAAAAAAAAAAAAAAAAAGAAAGAAAATCAGGAACCTGATCACTGTTCTGAAATACCACCACAAATCAAATTAGAAAACATTTAACAGTCATATTATTTTACATTATAAAGAAGGAAGCATAGGCCTATCCTAGGTATTTTATAGTTAAAAAGCAACTGTATTTAGGGCCTCCACTGTTTCAACCCATGTCTTTTGTAGTCTGTTTTTGCTCAGAAAGAGAAAGATCATATCATAAGGCAAAGCTCCTTCTACAGCCTTCACCCAACAGTTTTAGCTTTCAGATGGGAAATGTGTTTTAGGTAAGTGTACAGTAAACTCATGCATTATGGAGAGGTTTTTTTTTTTTTTTTATTGCGAACCGAAGACCATAAACAATTTAATTGCCTTCTCTTTTCACTCACTGAACTTAAGCAGTGTCACCAAGGTAATGAACCAAAGATGTGAGGGCCCAACCTAGCCTATGTCCACACACACACACACACACACACACACACATACACACACACACACACACACACACACACACACACATATATATATATATATATATATATATATATATATATATATATATATATATATATATATATATGTGTGTGTGTGTGTGTGTGTGTGTGTGTGTATGTATATATATATGTATCTGTATATACACTACTGTAGTTAGGCAGGTGTGAAAAAATGCTGTAAAGTAAGAATGCTTACAAAAATAGACATGTTAATAGATTATATTTATCAATTAACAAAATGCAAAGTGAGTGAACAGAAGAAAAATCTACATCAAATCAATATTTGGTGTGACCACCCTTTGCCTTCAAAACAGCATCAGTTCTTCTAGGTACACTTGCACACAGTTTTTGAAGGAACTCGGCAGGTAGGTTGGCCCAAACATCTTGGAGAACTAACCACAGTTCTTCTGTGTATTTAGGCAGCCTCAGTTGTTTCTCTCTCTTCATGTAATCCCAGACAGACTCAATGATGTTGAGATCAGGGCTCTGTGGGGGCCATACCATCACTTCCAGGACTCCCTGTTCTTCTTTATGCTGAAGATAGTTCTTAATGACTTTCGCTGTATGTTTGGGGTCGTTGTTATGCTGCAGAATAAATTTGGGGCCAGTCAGATGCCTCCCTGATGGTATTGCATGATGGATAAGTATCTGTCTGTACTTCTCAGCATTGAGGAGACCATTAATTCTGACCAAATCCCCAACTCCATTTGCAGAAATGCAGCCCCAAACTTGTAAAGAACCTCCACCATGCTTCACTGTTGCCTGCAGACACTCATTCGTGTACCGCTCTCCAGCCCTTCGGCGAACAAACTGCCTTCTGCTACAGCCAAATATTTCAAATTTTGACTCATCAGTCCAGAGCACCTGCTGCTAATTTTCTGCACCCCAGTTCCTGTGTTTTCGTGCATAGTTGAGTCGCTTGGCCTTGTTTCTACGTCGGAGGTATGGCTTTTTGACCGCAAGTCTTCCATGAAGGCCACTTCTGCCAGACTTCTCCAGGCAGTTGATGGGTGTACCAGGGTCCCACTGTTTTCTTCCAATTCTGAGCTGATGGCATTGCTGGACATCTTCCGATTGTGAAGGGAAGTAAGCATGATGTGTCTTTCATCTGCTGCAGTAAGTTTCCTTGGTCGACCACTGCGTCTACGGTCCTCAACGTTGTAAAGTCATAAAGTCAGAAAAAAAACAACATGAATCCAAATTAACATGTATTTTTACTAAAGTAATACAAAAATGACTACAAAAGATTTAGAAGTGAGTAGTTTTTCGAGATTTACGATTATACTGTATTTACAGTATAATCGTAAATCTCGAAAAACTACTCACTTCTAAATCTTTAGTAGTCATTGTTGTATTACTTTAGTATAAATACATGTTAATTTGGATTCATATGTTGTTTTTTTCTGACTTTATGTGAACAAAAAGACACACATTTGCCCGTTTTCCCATTGGAAATAGTGATATTTTGAAATATCACTGTCCTGGTCACAAAAGCAAAGTTTGTGGGGAATAATAGCCATTTTATATACTTTTGAGGCATAAGCAATTAGGAAATAACACTTACTACCCAGGAACAAAAATTTTGTTACATAGTGTGATCATTAGCACCTGTTTGGTATAATTGTTTAATCATACACCTGACTATATGCCTACAAAATCCCTGACTTTGTGCAAGTGTACCTAAAAGAATTGATGCTGTGTTGAAGTCAAAAGGTGGTCACACCAAATATGGATTTGATTTAGATTTTTTTCCTGTTCACTCACTTTGCATTTAGTTAATTGATAAATATAATCTATTAACATGTCTATTTTTGAAAGCATTCTTACTTTACAGCATTTTTTCACACCTGCCTAAAACTTTTGCACAGTGTGTGTGTGTGTGTGTATATGTATATATATATATATATATATATATATATATATATATATATATATATATCCTGCTATAAATTATTATTCTACTGTCAAAAGAACAGATTGGAAGAGAGCAAAATGTACTCATCTGTCACTTAACTGAAAATAGTTTTTGTCTCTTTCTTGTCCAGGGGAGCTGTGTGTTTTTTTCAATAGCCAAAAGAAGTTAAAGCCTCAGCATTGCACGTTGCAAGTGAGAGTAGAGCACGTTTTGATGCATATTCCTGTTTTACCTGGCAGCATGCCACTGCTGATGTACCTACTGTATGATGGCAGCAGTACTGCCAACTCAAATGCACTTCTATAATTTCACTAGAATGTCCTCTCTGAAATCTCAAAAGACAGGCCAATGTGTGCCTGAAGGTGACAGTGTCTGATTTAACCCTTGAAATCAAAACAGGACTGACTGGCAGGCTAACAAGGCAACAGCAACATCAACAATGTAATTTTATGATGCTATATTTGCACATTACAACATGGCACCCTTTTATGCAAACAAACTCCTTTTAATTGTATAGGTACGTTCATATCATATATATATATATATATATATATATATATATATATATATATATATATATATATATATATATATATATATATATATATATATGTTTAAATGAATAGGGATGTATGGCCCACACCAGCAGCCTCGTGCTGATGCAATCCAACTAGTTAATCTTTCACTATTCAGCTTCAAGAAGCCTGCACAGTAGAAAAGCTTTAATGGAAGACCACTTGGGAGATGGTATTAACTTTTATCAGATAAAAATTGCACTGGTGTGGAAAAAAAAAGAAGAAAAAAAAGAAATGAAACTTTGTTAAAATGAGAATCGCTGTTGTAAATTCAGCACTGTCTGCTCTTCCCTTTTCTAACTGCATCACGGTGTAGGCGTCCTGTCCAGCTGTGTGTGCATAAGAGGAACACAATACAATACTAGGCAATCAAAATCAGAACCTTCTGATACTGAGGGCTTCCCATTGGAATACCAATGCAGGGTAACCACGACACTCGCTTGTGCAAAAAAAAAAAAAAAAAAAAAAGCTTTCCTTAAATCTATTTAGAAATAAACATTGTTACACTATTAGCTGATTTTTGGAACTATAGTGTTTGATTTTTATAGTAGTGTTTTTTATTTATTTATTTTTTAAAGGGGGGCAAACGAGGTTCAACAGCAGATTCATTTTTTTAGATTTTTTTTCTTTTTTAAAAAAAAATAAAATCATTACATTACATTTTATTTATACAGAAAGAGAACAGTAGAACTTGAGCTACCCAGATATGCAGTTGCTTATATCTTTCAATACTCCTTCAATCAAGATGGAATTTTCATAGAGTACTGTAATAATGTCAAATCATCTGACTACTATAATTTGATTGCAATCTGCTTCCCTGACCTAATGAGGTCAGTACACGCATTCCGAGTTTAATTCAATCCTAACTGCTTAGGAAAGGTAATACTAGAGTGAATTAATCCTGTCAGT
The DNA here is from genome assembly GCF_017654505.1 of Polyodon spathula. Lineage (NCBI taxonomy): Eukaryota > Metazoa > Chordata > Actinopteri > Acipenseriformes > Polyodontidae > Polyodon > Polyodon spathula. The sequence continues at coordinate 6,305,548 of NC_054543.1, forward strand.
GTGGTGAGTGCCGAGGCTTGCTTTCAGCCCAGGCATGTCTTATGAGGAAGGCACTCGAAGTACAGGCTTAGTCATTCTAAAGTTACAGACAAACCAAGACAAAGCCTGTCAATTAAACTCAGCTTAATCAAACAACCACTGTTGCTATGGAGCTCTCTTCTTCCTTTCTTTTTTTTTTCTTGGCTGCACTGCACTGGCAGGCATGCCCATTAATTTGTTTCACAAAGCGGTCTCCAAATTTGACATGATTTCGCAGTTTGTTATTAAAGCATTACCTACCACTGGGGAAGGTGGTCAATAAAAGACCATCAGCCAGCCAACCAAATGAAGAATGTAGTTGTTTGGTTCCAATTTTATTATTCCATTACCAGGAGTTAAATAAGGACTAGTGTGAACATGAATAAATGAACAGAAAAGAAACAGGGTATGAGACATAAATAGTATAAGGTATTCAAATTAGCGCCAAAGCAACTCCCAAAAGAAAGAAAAAAATATGCAAAACTTGCAAACAAGGAATATTTTGACTTCATCTAACATATATTAATTTATATCAGCCTTTTGACTACCTTGTTGAGGAGATATGTGCGTGTCAGTTGGATCTGATATCACATAAAACTATGACCTCCATTAATCTGTAGAGTAATTCAAATATACTGTAAGTAGGACTGGGATTCAACTTCAGTAGAGACCGTGATTCCAAGAAAGAGCTATATGAACTGCCTATTGCACTAAACTCATTGGGGTAAATATTGGAGATCTCAAGTTGTAGAGAATCAAGCATGGGACCAACAAACTCTTTTTAGCCCTGCAACTGAACTTGACCTTTAAACTTTGGCTTCTTATGGTGAGTCACAAGGATTTTGAAGACTGAAACATCTGATCTCCCAAAATAATGGCACCTTCCATGCTTTATTCAAGCAACTGAACAACAATTGAAATGACTAAGGGAAATCAGTGGTGTTCAAAATAACTGGTCACCCGTTTCCAATCAGTTTGTGTTTTCCATATTTACATAATGGGAATTATGAACTGGGATCTTTTTGGTATTCATGAACCATACATACTTGACAGCTTCTTCAAGCCTTCGTTGAGGGGTTTTCATTCCGTGGCTTGGATGGTGGTGCTTCTTCCGTTCTCACCCCTTATTCTAGAGGAATTTAGTGAGCTCCTTTTCAGGATTCTGTTAATAATATCAGTGCATGTCTTCCTGTACTGATTCCGGAGAAGAGAGTACACAAAGGGATCTGAAGCTGCTTTGCTGTAAGCCAAGCACTTGGAAACAACTCCCCAGTGAGGGCTGACAGGCATTGCTGAAGACAGCTCCACAAGCCTGTCAAAAAATAAAGAAATACACACAATATATAAGAAACATCTGACAACATTTACCCTTGGACAATGACTAAAAGGGCATCACAACAAACACAACATCTTTTAAAATCTCCTTCTAATAGGAAACCTTGGCAAGGTGCTTTCTTTCACAGACCTGTGTTACTATTCATCCTAAAAGAGGACTCACTTATCAAGGGTTTACGTCAGGGATTTTGAGTTTGGAATACTTATCCTTGCCGTTCCTTTTTCTTTGTTCAGCTAGCAGGGTAATCCCTGAAAATATGTGTTTTACTGTGACTGGAAACTTATAAGCAGTGCCTTTTTAACATTTTGATTCTCTAATTTACAGATTTAATAAATTTTTTCAATTTCCTTCTATTTCGCTTTTTTTACTGTGTGGTCGTGCCCTGCAATGCAGCTTCCTGATAAGTTCTGAGGTGTATTTCTCTTGTGAAATTCATCATACATCAAGTTTCTGTCAATGAAAAAAACAAACACAGGTATTCAGCCTGATGACCCAGACCATGCTGTTTCAACCAATAGGTTAAAATCTAGAATGCAGCCTAAATACTGCATTACTTTGAGTTACCGCCTTCCTTGAATAAGCAGCACCCTTGACCGCACTCAGCACCTCACTCAGATATCAGATTTGTAATAGATGTCACCTTTGAATATATGCAGATCTCAATAATGAAGCATGTACATTAGCTCCTTTTCAATTTCGGGATGAGGAGGGTGACACCTGCCACAAGATAGCCTTATCTTTCTACCCTGTGAAGATGTCGGCTCTTGTAGTTGAGGTACTTGCTTTCTCTAATGCAGCGCTCATCAACTCCAAGTTCTTGAGCAGTAGGTCGATTGCCTTTTTGATCTGCAAGCTCAACAGCTTTCAGTTTAAAAGCTAAGTTGTAGGACTTTGTCACCATCTTGATCAAGCTGTATCTACCGAAATAAACTTCATTGTACGCCTCCCTCAAATACTGTTAAAACCTTGATAAAAAAATGTCACCTTTCGATAACCGCGATGCTTCTAATTACCGCCGCCCTTGAATAAGCGCTGTCCTTGAATAAGCACTGCAGCTGTTTTTAGCAATTTAAAATAAACACTGCAGTGTTAATTTAAAGTAGTACTGTGCATATGCATCTATTCTACTCTCCTATTCTGTGCTCTTTAGTGCAGTGCTTGTTGTGGAAGTTTTTTCAGTGGCATCTCAAATTGATATTGTTGTGCTGATAATCTAGGCCATGCTGCTGCCTGGGGCAATACCACCTTGGAGTCTGATCTTGTCAATATTGTGCTTGGTTAGGTCACATATGGGAAAACCAAGTGGAAAGGATGGCTTAGTGGGAAGCACTCTTCCCTCAGGGGCAGAGCTCTGCTAATGCCCATGCAGGGTCTGGGGGTATCTCTGTTTGTATGAAATATTAAGCCGAGATCCTAATAGCTACTTCATTATTAATGCAATATAATGCCACTATTAAAGCAGATGCTAGGTATATAAATCCATTAAATGTAGTCTTACATTTTGTGTTCTCCTTCATTGTCTAGTGCAATATTTCAAGTTCTATGAAGAAAGAAACAATGCGAGAAACTTATATTTCAATCAAGATAATTCTGAAACATGCAGTGGCAAACTAATCTGGAAAATAATAACTATTCCCAAAAGGTAAGACCCCTATCTCAGCAGTTGTTGGTTCTGAGAAATGCAAAAGACTACATGTTAAAAAGTTTTTCTAAAATAAGAACTGCTGTTTTGTGGTAGACATTTTCATGGAAATTTTTTGTTTTTCTTTGGATTTCTCATTTAGCATTTTAATAACATGGTTTATGTTTGTCAAGCCACTGTGTTTCGTGCACTCTTCATGAACTCAAGCACAAATCTGAATTTGTAACTCCAGCTCCAAATTATCAAACAAATCTGTGCAAAAGAGAGTTGATGTCAGTGTAATAAAGTTGTGCCAATCCAATTCAATATCGTCAAACAGAGCCTTTATTTAAAATGGTTTATATGTAAGTTCTCTCTTTCAAGCAACCCCGAGGATAGGAATAGCAGACACAAGCATACATGTGATAGATCTTCCTGTGTGACAATGACATTCAGTTCAGTTTCATAAGGATTCCGTATGGAAATGAGGTGCTCTAAATTCAGATGCAGGAGCTAACCTGCAGTCACATTTAAAAACAGCATCTCATTTCTCCAGATGGAGCTGTGGCTGAACAGTAGACAACATCACCATAATCTCAAATTCTCAGGACTCTTTCTTTATGGGAAATATCTGCCCAGAGATGCATTCATGCATATTCAAATCCCATTAAGTTTGCATAATACATCTCTTTTTCAGCCAGTGGTGTTTCCAGATGTAAGGGAAACACCATCATATCCTCCTATGAAAGAACACAGCTAAAAAATAAACCCAGCTACTGTGAGCCTGTGTTTGTTGAACTTGTCCATTTCATTTTACACTAGAGAGCTCTAGAGATTGCATGTGTGGATCCAATTTACTTAGTTTAAATGGGCAACCCTTGGGGAATTTGTATTTCTTTTATTTTTGTTTTTGAAGATGTCTATTACACTCAACTCAGGGCTAGCAGTGAGAGGTATTGGCTTGACTGAAGTCACTCAAATCTGCCTAGCCAGCTCTAAATGTCTCTCTGTTGCTAAAGTCCTCAAGTCTGCAGGATCAAAGGGTAAGTGCTGTTAGAGATGCATGTGTCTGTGGAACTCAGTACTCCAGCACTGTTAAGTCAAACCACCACTGACACTGCAGGTTAAGTTATTTGAAAAGGGTATTGAATGGAAGTGCCAAAGGCAATCCTATCATTTCCCTGTGCTCTGTATGTTGCAGCAAACATTGCAGTTTATAACAATGATTTGACATACTTTACCCAGTTCATTATATAGTATGTATCTGTTACCACAAGTTCATTCTATGTCACATATACATTGTCCATACATTGCAGGCATGTGGTTTTGTTAACATAATTGCTACCACTATGTGAAAGAGAGCAAATAGCCAACTATTACATTATGTGTGCATTACCATGTTCAACATATATTGAATTTGTTAGAACTACAAGGTAAAATAATAGGAAACTAAGACAAGCACATATGAAAGCATTAGGAATGTTTGTCTTGACTTTGTTTCTTCTTGTTATACTCTAGAGTGTATGATTTTTGTTGTTGTTTGTTGGTATACGACACTGAAACCTTTTGATCTTTTTATCATGACAATGCACTCCTGCCCAGTAGCACTAATTATGTCGGTTGCATTTTCTGCTGTAACAAAGTGCTATGCACTTCAAAGAGAGAGTTTATTTTTGCACTTAGCTGCTGGCACTGTCCCCATATCTATCATGTGTATTTTTGTATAATGTAGTTTACGTTTTCAAAAAGCAGGGTACAGAAATGCCATGTCTAGTCTATTTAACTGCCTAAACATTACATACTGTAGATTTTAATGGGCTTGGATTGTATTTGAAGAACTTAGCAGGGTTTCTGTAATCTGAAGCAATGCTATTCTGCACTGAAATGAGAGATATGCCAGCTTTTTATTGTTCTGCTTAACACGACTTTTAAACTGCTCAGGAATGAGGGAACGGTGCAAAAAGTACCTGTATATGTCTAATTGTGTATTGTGTAACCCTTTTTATGTTGGCATTAGGAACTCACGCAAATATTGCAGCTGTGTTTAACTTGTCTTTAAGCAGACAACTCCATATTGTTACAAAACTACAACCAAACCCCCTAGGTTTGAATAGGGGACAATAACTTACCCAGTGTGTGGTTAAGAATTAGGTGGCCCCTATTATGAGAGGTCATATTTCCCTTTATACTGTGTAGGTAGCTTTCAGTTAAATGTATTTTGATTACATCAGTCCAGAATGTCATGAAAGACCTTTTAATTCAACCATAGCTGGTAGATTCAAATGATTTGAACATTTTTGCAAAATTTAAAAAATGGAACACTGAATAGAGACTATAGTCAAATGTTATTCTCTTTGAATGATGTGTGATGTGTGATACTGCTGCAGACAATCATATCTACAGGGTTAAAAGAAAGATCTCTGTCTACAACAGACAATCTTCTCTCCTTTTAAATTAAGAGAATCATTTTCTCTTTCTATCAACCTTTACTTCATAAAAGTTGGAAGTCTTCCCTGTGAAGCATATCTGGAGTGATCATCGTTAGGGAATCCTAGAAGTGAGACATGCCATTTATGATTGACCACTGTGTGAGAATGTACTTACTGCTTTTGAAATATCACTGCAAGCAGCTTTTCAAATGATAAACTGACACTATATTGAAAAAAGAATCCTACCTTTGAAATACTGAAAGCCAAAATAATAAGCATTGTCCAGGTGATATTTCTGTGTTATCTGTTTCTGTTTGAGGGACAAGCATTTATAATTCTTGCTGGAAGTTCCATCTTAGAAATCATACATCTCTCTCTCTCTCTCTCTCTCTCTCTCTCTCTCTCTCTCTCTCTCTCTCTCTCTCTCTCTCTCTCTCTCTCTCTCTCTCTCTCTCTCTCTCTATATGTAATGTGTGTGTGTGTGTGTGTGTGTGTGTGTGTGTGTGTGTGTGTGTGTGTGTGTATTTATGCACATTTAATTGTACCAGCTCCACTTTGTACTCCTGTTCTTGATAGTAATGATGCATTCACTGACTGGTGAAAGTAATACATTATAAATGAGTTATTATTCACAAGAAATGTAAATATTATTCAGTGACGGGTTTCTATATATAATTGCATCCCTTTTTGTAATTCAGAAGGATTACAAGCGGGTTGGAATAAAAAACAATATTAGCACATTACTGTGCAGCAAGCCTGAAACCTCTTTGTGACTCACCTTGTTATTACATATGGTGCAAAACAAAGAACAAACGTGCCGATAAAGGTGCTAATTTTCTTTGTAGCTCGTTGTCTCCGTCTCTTCTGCTCCTCAAGGCAACGCTGTCGAACACTGCAATGGTAAAGGGTGATGCTGTTAATAATACTTGGCCCTGAGATTTCCAAAAAAGCACTGCTTAAAAAAAAAACTAAAACATTTTACATAAACGATAATGCAATTTTTAGTAGAAGTACACTAATGGGGAAACATTTACTATTCCACTGTGCTTTCTCTATTTACACTCTAACTAAACAATACAAGGTTTTGTATGTGGTTCAATATAAAACCAAAGGATTCCATTCAGGGATATAGTGGAATGCTTCATAATTAGAATTCCATACCTGGAATCTTTCATTCTAGAACTAAATATTGGTACTAAATATGATTATGCATTTAATTGTATGTTCAAAAAGTATTCTCTCCAAATATGAAGTATAGCATATTATGGTTACGCTAATGCTTATAATTAATCCATTCGCTAAGAATAATTTTCTGTTCCGTATAAAAGAATTGTTCTTTAAAGGTTAATCTAGAGGGACTGTTTTTGTTGAAATTTGCCTGGGCTGGGGTAATGGTCCATGGTCTTATCAGATCAGTAGACAACTGTGTGCTCCAGTGAGGATGATTTCCAGTGGCTAAAATTGGAATCTGGCTTAATCAGATCCTCTTTAAAGTATTATCATCATAATTCTGGATAGTGGAAGTGCCACTACTCTAAACCGGGGAATGCAGGAATGACCACTATTTAAACCATGTAAAACATGCATGTAAAATCTGGTATAGATTTTTTGAAAATATCATATATTATTTGCAAAGATCACTGTGTGCTTTGTATTTAATAATAAAAAATAATAATATTTAAAAATGACCAAAACACCAAAAGTAAAAGCAACAATGTGTTTTTTTTTTTTTAAATCATTTCCGTTTAACAAACAAATACATCCACATCCCAGCCCCCCCCCCATGACCATAAGAGAAATGAAAAAATATAAGGGACAAATCTTTAATGTTGCTTTCGGCAGCTGATGTCTGAGGCCAGTCTTTATTTGTCTGATATGTGTGTGTGTGTGTGTGTGTGTGTGACTGTAATCCACATATTTACAACAGAATGGACCAGCTGGAACCCCCCCCCCCCCCTCTTCACTGTTAGCAGTGGAAGGTGTTAATGATAGGCAGGTTGATCCAAAGAAAAAACATACTTGTACATCAATATGATATGTCAGCACTGAAGCTCTTTTTAAATTATATAAACTACTGAAGAGAGCTATACTGGTATAATCCTGAAAAGTTTATATTTGAAATGAAATGTTTTGAACAAAGTATTTATTGTAAGAATGTGTGGGTCATCTTTACAAACACTTGTTCTGAGGCGGCATCATTGGTTTTTTAAAAGAGAAGTGGCAATGTAGAAAAATAGCCAGAAACAATTGAAGGTGCATGCAAGAAATAACACGTGTTAAACACATAGGTACTGTATCTTTTGAAATAATAATAATAATAATAATAATAATAATAATAATAATAATAATAATAATAATAATAATAATAATATCGTTATTTTGGTTTGATAATTGCCTCAGGCTTTACACACAAGGTCGATTCCTCCGCTTGCCATTTGACTAGCAGACATGTACTTGCCTGCACACATACAGATGTGCTATAGTTTTTGCACCTGGAAATGATCAAGATTGTACAAATTGTGCAAACTAAAAAAAAAAAAAAAAAAAAAAAAAAAGAAATAGCCAGATACACATAAAATTCCAATCTGCGTGTGGAATAAGATCAATATTAATCAAAATTTAGAGCTGCTTAAAAATCAAGGTCAGTACCCCTTACAAAACAAAATAGCATCACCGACAGTTACTCAGCTTGGTTCCACAAACTAATAAAGAGCATACTTACATATCATAAATAGTAACTGGCTATTTTAAAAAATAAATGCAAAGTTTCCCCTATAGACTAGTACCCCCTATACTGATTAATCCGATATGTGAATTGGAAAATTGAATTTCTAAAATGAACCGTGACTTGCAACAAATATTAGTACCAAGCCCGAGTGTAATGCCTACAGGAAGTACTGAAAGCTGACGTTTTCAATTGTCTTGAAATGATACTGGTTAACAAATAACAGTCCAGGCAAATACTCGAATGGGGCCGATGAGTTCCCTTATCAAGTATATACAGATGTGTCGACTTTTCGAGTGGGCTATGGGCCAGTGTAAATTCGTGAACTCTAATTAACTGGTAAGCTATTATTTAAAAAGAGTAAATTATTAAAATTATAAACCCAGTCATATAACATACAGCGCAGTACAGGCATATATAGTGGCATCATTTATTGTCCCCGAATGAGCTAACCGTTTGACCAATGTTCTTGATATTGTACTTGGGGCTGGGTTGGTACAGCCATTCTCAAACAATTGCAGCATTACAAATAAAAATAAAAACCACAAAAAGTTCAACTTTTGCAGAAAAAAAAAAAAAAAACGAAGGCGATGCATCTTACCTTGGGTGAATGTCCACTAGCAGAACCAAAGTCTGCATAGTAATAATGTCTATTCTCTTACAGTGAAAGCGCGCCACTTTGAGCACTTTCAGATAAGTAAAACACAAGACTATCAAGGAAAGGAGAAAGGTAAGGGCATGAAAAACCACTGTAAAAACCACAAACTGGGTCCTGTTGTGGTGCGCTCTCCCGTTGCACAGAGTACAGGAGGCGTAAAGTTGATGGTATCCCACCCACGAAAGGCAAACCGATACGGCGGAGAAGGACACCGAATGCACCCACGTGTAACCGAGCATTATGAAAGCATCTTTGTGGCGCATTTTTGAATGGTAACTCAAAGGGAAAACAACCGCTATCCACCTGTCGATGCTCAGAGCTGCCATGCTCAGCATGGAATTAGTGGTGAGAAAGGTCTCTAAAAACCCCACAATTTGGCAGAATCCTCCCCCTCCTGGATGCTCCTTGTTGATAATTCCGACCAAAGTCAACGGCATGTTCAACGCAGTCATTATCAAGTTGCAAAAGGTCAGGTTTAGGATAAACAAACCGGGAACTTGCTTCCGAATCTCCGCGCTGTACAAAAAACAAATCAGCACCACCACGTTGGACAGCAACGACACAATGATGACCACTACTACCAGGAAAGATACAATTACCTCCGCTGCGTCCATGGTGTAACCCCACTCAGATATCAACATTTTCGGCAATTGTATCCAGCCACCAGCAGCACCGGGATAACATGATGTTAGGTGTAGGGTAAATCCACGATCGTGCCAAGACAGCCCTGGTTATTTCTCGAGGAGACTTGCAGTTGCTTCTTTCCACGTCACTGCCTTCAGCTTTGTGCACAAAGCACCAGGGGTGCCCACCAAGCTGCGAGGGTCTAAAATAATCAATAGACTGAACCAAATTCTCGAGAGACCCGCGATTATTAATCAAAAGCTCCCCACCGATGCAAGAAGGTGCATTTATGAAGTTTCTTCAATTCTCTCCACTCTGCCTTGATGAATGCTGTTTTTTTTTTTTTTTTTTTTTTTTTTTTTTTTAGGGTGCTTTTGTGCACTTAGGGTTCTACATAGCAGGCTGTCAAAAACTCAGGTCCTTTACTACTAAATCAGCACTTGAGTAATGCTTTTTATCATTAGGCGGGCTGATAGTAAAACTCAAATAAATACAAAGCTGTAGATCGCCTCCCCCTCAATCAGCGAGTTGCTTTGCATTCCCGGGGCATTCTAGGGTGCCTTTAATATTTCAAACTGCTAATATTTGACCGTACTTGAACGAGTTTGCAGGACCGAATTCTCTGCAAAACACAGTTCCAATGCTGTATAAAATATAAACGCATTATAGAGGAGTTATATTCCTTACATGCGATTGAAGCAAACATAAATGTCTTCCAAGCCCCTCTTTTACCATCAGCTGAGACGAGCCACTCTTTTTGTCTGGCTGCGTGATATTAGCCTACTAAATAATACTATATGTTGCATCATATCTGTAGCTTGCATTTAACAGTGAATTATGTCCATGCATTAGCTAATGCATAACACTATCCTTCTGTACACAGTGAACTATGTGCATAGGAGACATCCTGTGTGTAAAGGCACAGGAGCATAACTGTCTTGGGCAGATCTTGCTGCAGTTCAGTCAAAGTTGAATACAAACGATGGGTTCTGTCATGGTTCTGAGTATATGTGGACATGTTTTGTTTTATTATTATTTAGTCATTTTGTGTTAAGACAAGGTGAAGAAAACACTGTTTTATTTTAACTTTTTTAAAATGCCCTTTTAATTGACCTTTCAATAACTGAGATAGAAAATGAGTTAAACTTTCTACCCTTACTGTAATTAATTTTTAACTGATTTACTCACACCGTGTTAGGTGGAACGCCCAGAAAAAAAAAGCTAACTACACCAGTTAAAATAATTAGTGACCTGATCTACAGTAACCACGGGACAACACACTAAAATCACTCATTGCGTGAATATTAAAAAAATAGATCCTACCTGAAACATGTGTTTAAATGTATTGAGCAGCAAAAAACGTATATACTGTACCAGATAACAATTGGTTATACTTTTAGAATTCTGAATGCTTGAATGAGATCGCCGCGTAGTCTTCTTTGTTCAAGACTGAATAGACTCAATTCTTTTAGCCTGTCTGCATATGACATGCCTTTTAAACCCAGAATAATTCTGGTCACTCTTTCTAGAGCAGCAATATCCTTTTTGTAGGAAGGTGACCAGAACTGAATTAATGCATTGTACAGTTTTACCATTACTTCCCTTGATTTAAATTCAACACTTTTGACAATATACCTCAGCATCTGGTTGGCCTTTTTTTATAGCTGTATTGTCTACATGAAGAGTAGACAATACAGCTGAGTTTGAGTCAACATAAACTCCTTGGTCTTTTTCATAGATTCCTTCTTCAATTTCACTATCTCCCATATGATCTTTATAATGCACATTTTTTATTGCCTGCATGCAGTAGCTTACACTTTTCTTTATTAAATGTAATTTGACATGTGTCTGCCCAGTTCTGAAACTTGGCACATTGGCCACTCTGTCCATTTCAGCTGCATGGGAAGTTGTTGTAGACCTCTATGTTGTAGACCACTGTTCAACACAATCCAACACAAGCTGGTCCTGATTTGAACTCCATTTTTCATGTTTCCATTTCCTGCAGCATTATTGATCATCTTCATTCAATTCCAATAAAAAAAAGTGTGGTAGTGTAATGTACTTCTAAATAATAAAAGTGTCTTATTAAATGTTTATTATTGATTGAATGACTATCATTTTGTGCTTTTTATTAAATTCAATGAGTAGTTGAATTCATTATTATGTTCTAGCAATAATGTAAATGTGGTGCTGTACTTCCTGATTATCAGAAATACTGTACAGTACCTTTTCCCACCACAGAGGGTACAGTGCAGTAATGAGCGGGATTCTCATTAGAACACTGTATAGGCTAATTGGACTGTGCCATCGTGAGATGCTGAGAGGTGTCTGGTACCAGCCTAGTCAGTGATGACCTGACTGCAACATAAACTTTGAACTGCTTCCTCAGTGTATGCTCTTAGCTTCAGCTTGCTGTTCTTTTTAAAGTAGGCTTTTCAATTATTGATGCGCAGGTTATCACTGCCTATTAGCTTGCTTCAGCAAGTTCGTGCAGTAGCAGCAACTCTTGAGACACACAGTTAATGCTTCTGGCAATCTTTCTTGCTGTGAAGATTTGCACAAGGATGGCTATATTAGTCTGCATGACCTATAAAGCACATGAGTTGATCCAAGACCACGTGAGGTTCTGACATGGAGGTGTTTAAGTAGGAGTTTACGTGGATGGAAGGAGCTGTTGTTGCTGATCCTTTATTTATCTGCATATTTCTTTGCTTAATTTAAAATACACATTTTATACATTAAAAAAAAAAAAAAGTTGGTACCTAATTACGTCTTGTGTCTCTGGCCACATGGTCTGATTGCAACAAGACCATTGCCGTGAAATTTAAATAAGTTATCTCAAAAATAGTTAGGTGTAAGTAAACATCAGCAGCTCTGTAGTTGTAAGTATGTTTAGCTTCATTTTGAAATATATACATATCATGAATTAAAGCACAAATAGCAAGCAAAAAAACAAAATGGCTTCAACACAAGAAAAAGGGGATCAGTTGCCAGTGTTAATAAAATCTTGATTAAAATCACTCCTTTAATACTTAATAGCAAACTCTTTCAGGGAAAATAATCCTTACACTGGCTAGACTACTTCTAAATGTAGTTTGTACTGCTTCTGCTTCACTTACAATCAAGAGCATACTTGTGCTCAGTGATTACCTGATAGTTTCTAAAGAAATATAGGTACTTAAGATATTGGAAGATCAAATACATTTTCTAGCCTCATGTTTGAAGTGCGTGTGGCTGTACAAAGTATAGTAGCTCTAGTTTTTCATTATTTTTGGTGCTGGAATAAGGGTTATTGAGCTCTGCACTTAGTACTTATGTCTATGAGCTTGAGCCTACAGAATAATTTGAGAACCTGCGCAACAATACACTTGTGAACCAGAAGATAATACTTAACATTGATTGAACACAATACAAATGAGAGAAAATAATAATCAGAAATCAGAGAATTTCCATCATGTTGAAGCTAGTGTGGTCCTTTGCTTGTTATTCATGCCTTGATTCAGTTCTTTTTTAAATAAGTTAAATAAGTTTGATGTTTTTCTGTGATTTTAATAAAGAGCATTGAACTGCATGCACCAACTCTACTTGACTTTCAGTCTTAAAAATAAATAACAATAAAAACACATTTCAAACAGATCCACGGATGAGCTTTAAGCAGCTTGGCTGCTTCACTTTATTTAAACTTTGACACTTCACCACAGATTTCAAAATGAGCAAAACAGTAAACAATAGTGTAATAGGGGCTGATTTGCACAATACCCCGATAATGTCTTTCATAAAAGCCGAGGTAACCGTGAATACGGTGCTTCCTCCGAAACTGTCAAAGTATTAGGTTAAGTGATCAGTACATCAAACACCCGTAGTGTTGTGAATAAATAAATATATAAAATGGTGTCACTTCATTTCACATTGATATTGTGAAAACCAAAATAAATAAATACAAATATTTATATGCAATTTCCTTTCGTTCTGCTCTTATAAACAGACTAATGATATATTTATGTAGATATCTGGTATTTATCTAGGTGTAATTAGATTTTCAAATCCTTGACTTCACACACACTGTTTCCCTTGAGACCCCTGTGATTTTTACTTAAATTTGCCCTTGACTGCTCCATGATTTTGGTAACATATTCATGGCCAAATATACATGACCATGACTCTTTTTCTACATTTAAATATAACTGACAACGATTTTATATACCAGGGCTAACCATTAATGACTAGAATATTAAAGTACCTTGAGGTACTTGTCAAGAAAGGTTATATCGAAAATGTAATGTATCAAAAGCACAAATACAAAAACATGCCCTACAACACCAAGGATTCCAGCATTAGAATTCTCTTTCCTATAAGCCAGCTCCCATTAAATATATAATTTAGTGTGCCAAATTATGCCCCAGTTTAGAATGTCCAGTTCTATTCCCTCACAACAAGAGCCCAGCAGAAAGAAAGGTCAGTGGACAATCTCCAGTCCCACGTTACGAGCCTGCCCTCCCTGTACAGTATGACTCACCCTCCACTCCTTGTAGTTGTGCTTTTACCAGACAAGCCACTCAGGGGACCTCAGGCAGTTTAACTGACACATATTTTCAAACAGCAGTTATAATGCAGCTCCACTTCAATTCCCATGCATTATAAATGTGGATGCAGTGATCTTCCGTTGCATGCCTGATGGTAGTCAGTATTGTTGGAACAGAAGCTGAAAATGTATAGGCTTCTAAATGTGGTGGGATAATTCAGAAGACAGTTGGCAGCACTTCAGTGCTTTTAAAAAAAAAATCAGATTGTTGTTGCTATATCCTGGAGGAGATCCATTAAGCAATGCTAACCATGGTACAAAATCCATTTCCCTACCTACCCTACCCTACCGTAGGGTTTTACTAGAATTGTATTCATTTATTTATTTAAAATGTTTCAATTAAACAGGAGGTTGATTTCGCAGCTCTTGCATCCGCCACAGTTGTTTCTTCCAGTTTTTGTTTTTACAAGGAAAAGGTTCAGGATTAGAACAGAGGTTTGTGGTCATGCATAGCCTTGGGTTTGGAAATATTGAAACAAAATTCTCAAGCATTCAATGTTATTTGTAGCTATGCTCCCTGTACCAGGAGGAGAACATAGGCTCTTATTAAAGGGCAGAAAGTCATTAAGATCATCTCAGTAACTGGACAGTTTCTCTTTAAAACACCATCAGTGCAGTATCTTTCAAATTCAATCTGTGCCAGTGATGCCCTTTCTTGCATGTCCATTTAAATGCAGCACTGTTCCTGAAGCAGATACTAGTGAATCATCCATAAGCTCGCACAGCCATCTAAATTACATCAGGGAGACTGCTCTGATATTCAGCAGACTGCATGTACAGTGTGTCCCCTGCCCTGCAGGATGGTGAGGTAGTCAAAGTCAGTTTCATGGTGAGCTCAGTACGGGGCTGCTTTTATCTGGGAAAGGACATTTCAACATGATTGTTCAATGCAAAGTATGTAAAATTATAATAACATTTTAAATGTTGAATTGCTCCAGAAAGCTTAGATAACCTTCCTTCCAAATAACTTTCATGTTGCTCTCCTTGTTTCATGTCATGTGCTGCTGCAAATTCTGGTTTTATAGTTTATGTTTAAACAATGTTTCAGAATTGTTTACTATAGATTATTATTTTGAACATTGAGCAGAATCAAGGGCTAGGTTAACTTGTGAAAGTGCAGTTCTTGAAGGGTGTAAAATGTTTTGTGTTCAGCAAAAACAATTGATTTGCCTAATGAGTTAACAACCTATAACAACTTGATGATGCAGCTGACCTCAGAAACCACAAGCAGGTTGCCATCAAAAGAAAAATGTCTCATATGTAAGTTACAGTATTATGTTATGTTATGTTTGCAGGGGATGATGATGTGACTGATCTCTAGTTCACTAAAACATTGGTGCAGATCAAGTCCATCAAAAAATGCTGCATTTTTACCATGATGGCGATGTTTATTTTAAAGTCAGCAATGCACCCTTCCACCATGCCAAATCTGTGCAAATGGCTGGAGGAGCATGTTTGGGATGAACTTGAAAAACTCAATTGCCATCACAATACTCTGCCCACCTATTTTCACACCACAAAGTGTTTTATTTTGAGAGAATTGTGAAATTAAATAAATATAGACTGATGAGTACAGACTACCACTATAAATAAAATTGTGATATAAAGTGTAATTAAAGTGTAAAGGTTTGTTTTTAATATGTATTCATCAGTGTGAAAAAACAGTCTGTTTTTTTTTTTCATGAAGTACTAATGAGGTTTATACATTGCAAATGTTCCAGTTATGGAACAGCAGAGTGCATTCTGAATGTTCTGTAAATCATAGCCAGTCACTCACAGCTTTGACCTTTCTCTTGCAGAGGTAAATAAAAAATACCCCATTTTACAAATAACAAATACCTCTGAAATAGTTTGTATTCCAGAGGCATGGTGAGCTTTTAGTTTTCATTACTTTGTCATATTACTCAGGTTGTAAACTCAAAATTGCTTTGTACACTTTCAGTGATTGGTTTGTGAGTCATTATCTGAGCAAAATGTTTTTGTGGCTTGCAGTCTGTGCATCAGTAGTCAATTGTTTCCAGTAGGAGCAAATAATGCAAAGGGGGTTACCATTGCATTACAGATCAGAGAGGTACACCTCAATCCTTGAATGTATGTTTAATAATTTCTACCCTCGACTAATAAATGTATAACTCACTTAGAAATTTGCTTAGAAGCTTGTAGTGGCAGATTTGAACAACAGGTGGTTATGAAATATTAAGTAGTGGAAACCCTTTTAAATGTAATGTCCTTAAATATTTAAACAATGTTACAATTTTAGATTAGTTATTAATATGTATTCATTTTCAAGGTCTTTTGTTGGGTGGGGGTGGGTGTGGGGGTGTTGGACAACCCTCAAATGTATTTTATGTCATTGATAGTTTTGGAAAAAGATTGGGATTTTTTTTTCTGTAAATAATGAATTTGTTCTCATGTACTGAAGACAAGTTTTTCTTTTGTTGTTTTTTTATTAATTCATTTAAAGTCTATTTCTTTCTTTCTTTCTTTCAGGACAATGAAATACATCCCTGAAGACGCTGGGTTCTTATTTGGAGAAGTGGTTGATTGGGCAGGAACTGAAAAGCCATCTTTCTAAAACCCTTGACAGGCTAAAGATACTGCTGCTGCCTCTCTTGCACTGCAGCAGTGGGTGGATGGTGTGGACCTCAGAGAATGATACTCAGATTAATGACTTGTCATTTCTGTTGTGCACATATCAATGCTGAGTTGTGTGGGAGAGCTCCTTTCTTGTGTGCTTCTTTAATTTACTCAATTTCAGAGTTCTTTATTGTAGCTATAGTAACAGGCACATGGGACTAATAAATGTGTGTGTTGTGTTGAAAGAAAAAAAAATCATAAACATCTCACAGATACAGAAGAGTTCTTCTCACTGTTTCTAGTTTAACTACAGTAACAGGTTATTTTGCCTTTAAAAACATCTTCCAAAAAGTAACCTTTTTTTACCCAGAAGTTTCTGTCAGTTTATGATTGCAAGGTCCCTTCTCTGTCAAGGTGATATACTAAAAATGCTGCTCATCATGATAGTACATACGTTCAACCTTATATGGCAGGAGCTGTTATTTACAAATACTACAGCAGCTTTTAATTTTTGTTGTTGGTCAATTTCAATGATCACTTCACTGTATTTTTGCATAGTAATATTCATAATAAATCACCCAGATGGGAAACCAGAGCTTGATTAATATACAATAAATACAACAGTATTTAGATCTAGCATTTAGATCCTCAAAATAGATCCAGTGTGTTTGTTACAACATGAATTGTCCATTGGTGTCTTGATTGCTAGCAATCCTTTTAGAAGTATGTTTTAAAATATTATATACAATAGAGGATTATGCCACTTGCTTGCAAGTCAAGATAAACCAAAATTTGATGTACGTCTTGTTTGCACTAGTTTTAAAGCGATGCTGTTGGATATAGGGGGCTCCATTCTCTATACACAATGTTGAAATGGAGGGGTTTCTCCAGTCTGTGTGCACAGTTGAAAAAATCTGTACCCAACATAAAAAAAGAAATGAGTCAAACATGTTTTTTTACTCTACAATCTACAATCTCTTTTGGACATTTGAAAGTCTTGTTTTAAACTCAATACTGAAATAAAAGAGCCTGTCTTATTTGAAATAAGTTTTGTAACAACTGTCTGGTTAGCAGGGGACCCAGTTAAAGAGACGATGGCATTAATAGCTGTCTCAATGCCAAGTATATCCTGGATAATTACTTGGGATGAAAGAAAGGGGAACGCATCCTTTCAGCTCTGCTTTCTTCTTCTCAAGCCTCTAATGCTCTTTTTCTATTGCAGCCCTTTTGATTTAGGGATTTCTATGTGTTTCAGAAACACATACCTACTTATATCTCAATGCTATTAAACTAGCTCTACAAATACTGGCAGGGATTACTGCAAAGTGATATGAAATTGAAAGGTTTTAAATAACTAGCAGCACAGCAGGGGTTAGGTGTCCTTAACTGCTTTGTATGTTGTACTTTTTCATATGCAAGTTTTTGTTTTGTTTTTCAGTCACCAGGAGGTAACTGATGAACAGAAATGAATTACGAATGCATCAGCGATATATCAATGTGATATTTCTGAACCTGTACTAAGCTGCTCTTCAAGTTTGACAAAGCAAACAAAATAGAGACCTGTGCCGTAGGGTCTGGAGAAATTCATTGTGACTGTCAGCATCGACCTACCAAATCTCTGTCTCATTAACCAAAAATCCAGGTGTCTGTCTCCTGACAGAGAGCCCACCTAACCCTTCTGTCACGGCACAGGGGTGAATTCCTGCTTCTGTCTGGCGATTCCTGACAGAAATTGCATTAAAAAGGGAAGGCTTATCTTCCTCTGACTATTACTGTGCTAACAGAAATTAAATTATGTTACAAGATATGGAAGTGAAAGGCTTTTGGTCAACCTCAGGGACTGTAGCTTTCTTTCTGGTGAATCTGAAGTGTAAATGATAAGAAATGAATAGGCAAAAAATGCCTCGTAGGGAGGGACTGGTGAAATATAAAGAGATATCCCCAAGAAATAGAGATGTGTATAAGTAACAGATCAGAATGTACCCCCTTATTTATAGTCACTGCAAATGAAATGACCTATGAAGTGAAAACCTAATCGAGTACCCTGAAGATAGGCATTCAGACATGTTGCAAGACTCACAAAAGCCATCGTCATACTACAACATAATATTTGTGTACATAATAGCAAAACATTCAAGCACATTCTTACGAGAAGAATGGTAAATGATAATAAACCCATAAAAGGTTGAGTATTAGGCAATGCAGTTCATGTGCCTAGGGATACAATGCCTAATACCATGATGCCAAATTGTGATTTCAACCTGCATTGTGGACGGATGTTTTATCCTAATTAATTAGGTTTAATTAGAAATATTCTTTGGACAGGGAAATAGGATTGTACACCTACATAGTGTAGGTTTAAACTGTACTAGCCATTGTTCTGTTTTGCCAGTGATCTTCTCCGCTCTCTGCTTTTAATAGATGTAGATTGTATTTCAATTGCCAAGCAACCATTGCTTATTGTCCACCTAAATGACACAATGTTTCCATGCATCTTTTGTCTGGAAGTTGACCTGGCACGCTGGTTCTCTTTAAATCCTAAATGAAAAGTGGTTTGTAATTGGGGGCTCCTATAAGCGTTGCACCTAGATAACCCCTTGAAGACATTAAGTAGTGATATGTATGTTAACTGTCAGACAAAGTAATTGTTTGGCTTATTTTTCAAATAGTTGTACAGTACAGCACTGGTGCTGCCTTCTTTATTATGTAGATTCTACTAAATAATGGAAGGTGGAAGTATTGAATGTGTGGGCTATGGGTACAATGCTCCCTCCTCATAAGGCGTACCTTTATTCTGTATAACTATTTTTTAAAATAATGTTTTATATGTCTTTACTTTAACTGGTAAACTATTCTGTGCATTGTTAACTGCTGGTGTGATCCACTTCCTGTGCTTGCAGTTGGTGTGTTCTCAGTTAAAAAAAAATGCAAAAAAATGTAAAATCTTTTTTTTTGTTGTGTGTCATGATTATTTTCCCTTGTAAAGACTGATCTGCCACTGCCACTGCACCTACCACTGCTGATATATCATAAACCATTTAAGCTGGCAATTTTCAGTGATGTAGAAACTCTGCTGGCAAAGAGTTTCTGGATGATAGACATAATGCTTCAAGATATTGGCTTCACATTCGGTACACATGATTCTGTGATTCCTTAAGTCTATCATGGGTTTTGTACAAAGCTGCCACCACTAGTAAGAACATAAGAACATAAGAACATAAGAAAGTTTGCTAACGAGAGGAGGCCATTCGACCATCTTGCTCGTTTGGTTGTTAGTAGCTTTTTGATCCCAGAATCTCAAGCAGCTTCTTGAAGGTTCCCAAGGTGTCAACAAAGTGCCCAAGCTTTGTATCTCAGAAACCATTAGAAGCAGTGGCTTCACATTTGAAGGACGATATAAACTCTTCATGATAAATGTACTGATGACCATGAAACTGACCTCTGACTTAATATGCTGATGTTACATAACTAGCAAGGAACAACTAAGGTGCTCTTAAAAAGTCCTGTTCTATTTGAAGAAACAAAAATCCTCTGATCATCTGCTTATTCATAAAGCATGCATTTTTTAAAGCAATAACTCCTATGAAATACGTGAAAGTCTTATATTCAAAGCTTACAAAATAATCTGAAAAATATTAGTGTTGTTTTACATAGACAAAGAGGCAACACCCTCCTGCAGTCCTCATGCAGTTTTTTTTTATAATTATTCTTTTTGTAAAAAGCAAAGCAATAAACACAATCCAGTAGAAGAAACCAGCAACGTTACATTACACAAGCCATCTATAAAAAGCATTTTTCAATCCAAACCCAGTTACGAAGACTGGCATTTACTGTCTGGAATCTAATTTCCAGTTCATCAGAGTCTAATGTTATTTAAAAATCCCTTTTTAAACTTGTTTTCCAGAGGATGTAAAGGGTTCTCCTGATTTAAGACACTACAGTCAAAGGCTCCATAAAATAGGACCACAAATTGAAAAGGCATTTTAGATAATTTCATTTCACCTTCAGTAATACATAAATCAGCTTCTGTGTAACCATCTGGTTGCAATTGCTATTTATACTGTAGCTGCCTTTGATCAAATGATTCAGCAGGTTAGGAGGAGCAAGGGGGATTAATGGGGTCTGCTTAGCTCTCATAGGCAAGTTACTGAGCATGAATGGAAAGAATGTCAAAAAACAATAAGTGCCATGGCCAGTAAATCAGAGCTTCAGACTTGCGCTTGTCCTGCATCTAGTACTGGGTTTCATACACTCAAAAGATTGTATGTTATATTCAAATAAGATTTTTAACTATGTTACTGTAATTCATTTATAGGCCAATACAAACCTTATTGCATGAAATAAGTATATTTATCTGTGGATTTCAGCCTTTAGTGTTTCCATTTTACCAGTTATGTGACACTCAAAGGCTCTTGTGGAAAGGATAGCATCACAGCCCAGGCTGGTGAATGTCAAGAAGTACAGCCAGAGACAGAAGCTGCAGTTTAAGCGCTAGAGTGCATGTTTAATGCAAAGACAGCACCAATAAAAACACATTTAACAAAACAAACGGCACAAGGGCCAAAACAAAAGTTCTACAAAAACTCACAGACATAAACACAGCACAGCAACACAAAACACGGCCCTCCACCTCAATCACCAACATTAAGTCTAACATTAACACCCATGATCACCCTTTTTATATCCTGTGACTGTAGCCTAATTAATCACCCATTATTCAATTTACAGATCCAGCCACATAACCACGTGAATCTGCAGGGAGGAATTTAACCCCCTCCCTGACAACCCAATTTCACCACAGACACCCTCACCTGCGCACCGGCAAGGCCTTCACCCTGCCATACTCCACTTCAAGTTCAGCAACAAAAGTTGGGAAAAATTGACAGAAATAGAGTAGGTTTCTATTCTCAGCATGTTGTCACTTGTTGCCGGCAACAAACAACTTCATAATATGCTAAGAACTGGTCCGCATGCAATGTATACATGACACTTAGAGAGTCATGGAAACGCAATAATAGTACACTTATACTTGCTAGAAAGAACCCAGGAAGAATCATCTATCTATCGGCTTGCAAGAGAGTCCATGCAACCTTGCCAGGAAGCTTCACAGGTATGGGGCATTTAGAAATTGCTTCCCCACTGCTGCATTGAGAGGTGCGACTTGGTTCCACACTTAGATTTGTTCCTGAAAGGTAAAACTGTGCTCCCGCAGAAGTAGGGATGTTCTGGGTTTCTGAGCAGCCACTGTGACTGTGATGCTCATGAGGGAGGGTATGCTGCTATGTACTGTAGGTGTTTATTAATACTTTATTAAATTGCCTAGGAAAAGTGAAAATCAAACTATAACTATAGGTTAGGTTGTCCCACAGAAATGCCTCGGGTGAAATATAACTGGTGGAAGCCTTTCTTTCATCCCAAGTTGTCACCAGTAGATATGATTTTCATGTTTGTCAGGTTTATTCGTTTCAGCTGTCACTTGGACACTTGGATTGTTAGATAATGCAGTGGGCCCCAGCAGGATTGCAATTAGGCTGCATTGTAAACAAATTAATTTCCCCAGCAAGGTAAGTAAGCCGTGAATTAGACAGTAAGAAAGAAACACTGATTGGCAATTCCACCTACAGTTTTCCTACGCAAAATTGGCTTATTCCAAGACTGATTTACATGTTGAGGATAATATTTACCCAGCAGTTGCATTGTGTATTAGTTTCTTATCAGTGCACCAATTGAAAAAAAACAGAATTTAGAATTGTATTTTTAACCATTTTCTTTAAAATAATAACAGCAGATTGTTGTTGAATCTCAGTGTTTCTAAAATCCTTTTATCCTGTGATATTCTGGAAAGAATAAAATTATTTTTCTTATAATAGCCATAACTAGGGCACATGGCACAGATTGTATCGGAAGACTATGCTCCCTTTATGCGTCTCCATAGGTACCACTTCAATGCCTGCTTAGGAACTCCCTTACTGGTGCAAGGATGAGGACCCAATTTCCAAATGTGGTTTACACTGAGGAAAATGTGTCGATTGAGATGAACGGAGACTTAGGAAAGTTATTTTCATAGGAGATATTACCAAACATTGCCAAGCCTCTCACCCCTGGCCTTTCTTCTCTATCTCTACACCCCTTGGCACTTCTCATAAAGCTGTTAATACCTTCATTTTCTCATGGGTTAGCGTCTCTGAATCAAGAGGCATAATTAATATTGATAGAGTGAGCACAGTCCTGTCAATAACTCCAGTGAGACTGGAGTCAAGCAGAAAGTCAATTATTCCATGTGGCCTGGAGGCGTGCTGTCAAACAATAAATCGGAATTAGCCAAGGATCCCTTTTCACACTGATGTTTAAACGCTGAACGAAAAGAAAAGCAATTTATAAAAGGGTTAAATCTAGTCTGTTCTTTCTGCTGTGACTTGAGGTCATGGCTATTTCAATTTTACAACAAAAAATGGTATCTTTGTGAAGTCTGAGAGTCAGCAGGAAATGTTTTTTATAAAATATACATTTTTTTTATTTTTATTTTGAATATGGAAAGATACCTGATATAAAGACATGGAACTCTATTAAATTATGGAAAATAATTGTAGGATCTTTAATATTCTTGCATAATTTTCTGTCATTAAACATTGTCAGTGATTTCCTCCTTTTTTTAACTTTCTAGTTTATAATCTATGGTTGTATGCCTAACTGAGTTTTGGCTTGAGATATTGGTGATTGTGTCAGAGTGGCTCACTGTGCAGTATGAGTCACACAGTCAAGGAGAGCGCAGGTTCGCCATTTGCATATGACAAGTTGTATATCTTCTCTGGGGATTCCATAGGCTTTCTGGCGCTCCCACTGGTGAGGAAGGCAAAATCATCAGGGGCTGTTTCTCCTCACCAGGCTACAGCAGACCCTACTGGCCAGGGGCCTGTTGAGCTCAAGCGGACCTGCAGAATTTGTTCTCCAATGGCCAGTAGATTGCTGACATCCACTCTCAAGCTTTTGGATGTTAAGACGCAATTAGCATCGTCGTGAGATTGGATAATCCCAGAATTTTTGTGCTGAATTCAACATCCATTTATTTAGCAGTTTATGGAATGATATGTTATTGTTATTATTATTATTATTATTATTATTATTATTATTAGAGACCACAGAATCACAGCGGGTTGTTCAGGTAATACTTAAAATGTAGATATCCAGGAAACACATGCTTCATCCTTTTCTGTTTTAAACTACAGATACAGTAGTCTGCTCTGGGAAGGTTTAGCAGTTGGTCCCTAGATTAAGAGGGGTCAGAGAATTATTCCTGATTGGTATGAATCTCCATTAGGAGATTGGCCTGTGGGTGAGGTCGAAGCCGGATCCTGACATCAAACAAGGATTGAACTGCCATACAATTTAAAATTGTACTGAGTCAGTGTTGGTTAGATTCACAATCCGGTTTTCAGCATGCTCTGCCACTGTTAAAAGCCTCCTGAGCAGAGGTAGCTGCCTGCTATTGACGTGACAGCCGTGCTATTCAGGGTGGTTTACAACAGGATTCAACATAGCTGGTAGTTTATGTAAGAGACTGGATTACATGAAAAAGCCTCTAAATGAGTGCTGTGTGTGTAAATGTATGTCTTACACACAATTTCACTTAATGCAGTAGTGAAAAGATCTGCTGGACTGCTTAATCCTTTGCAGTGCAATGACAAAAAATAAACAGGGAAAGTGTGGGTAGGGGCTCATTTGGGAAAGCCTAAAAATGTAAAAATGTGAATGCTTCGGTACTGCACTTGCATTGTGGGTTAGCGTTCCAGAGAGAGAGGTTCAACCTTACTGAAGCTGGAATCACTCCTCAGCAACGCTACATAAGGGTGCACAGCATGTCTATATAATTAGCCTTTATTGGGTTTTTTTTGCTGCCGACAGGTCCTGAGATTTAACACTGCACTCTGCTTAATCGGCCACCACATGGTATTTAAATTAACAACAGTGAGTCTACAGCAGGTACCAGAACTATGTTGTCTACCACTGGCAGTCTATCATCTCTCATGCCACGTTGCACTTAACCCTCTCAACACTTGGTGCTTACAATATCACTAAGTATTAAGTGGTGGGCCAGCAGCTAGGCTCGGAGATTGTGTAGGCAGCACCCTCTTACTCACCCACCAGGAGATTGTGAGAAGTGTTGATTCATGCATGAATGAATGCTATATGCATGTGAGCAGCATAATTTGTTACAAAGGAAAATGAAATGAACGTGAAAATGAACAGGCTGAATTCAAAATGAATGATTTCAGAACTCATGAACACCTGATAATCAGGTGTTATTCAGGCAGAATTTTTTAACAATTTGAGGCCATTATTTTAAAGTGATACCAAATAAAAAAGAAATTAAAAAATGATTGCCAATCAGTGTTTTTTATTTATTATCATTATCTATGAATAACTGCGACTAACACAATTAATAACATGTTTATAGATTGTAATGGATACCTGAACTAAGATGTAACTAGAAAGTCTTACTTGAAGTGATAAGTGGAGGTGGACCAGTTGCTGTGAAGATTGTTTTTAAACTTTAAAACTTCATGTGCATTTTTATATTTAAATAACAGAGCCAGTTCGCATTCTGTGCAAAGAGGACAAATTTTGCTGGGGACTCCGAAGGGAGCATCACATTTACTCTGACACTCACCGAGGTGGGGATGGGAAAGCACCAAGGCCTTATTCTCCTGATCATGCAACAGCAAACCCTACTGGCCAGACACTGGGCATATCCAGAGTGGATAAGAAGCAGGGCTGATCTCTCTCTTCCAGAATCGGTAGTCTGCCCACTTCTGCTCTGGATTGCTCGACATAAAAGCGATTTTGCCTTTAGGCTTGTGAGATCAGAGGACGCGCATATGCCCTCAGAACGTCTGTGTTGGGTGGAGACTTGCTGCGGTGAGGAGAAAAAACATAATCGGCCATTTCAGATGGGGGGAAAAATAAATACAAGTAATAATTGGTCACTCAAAAAAATAAAAAATAAAATATTAACCCCCTTTATGTGAACTATCAAAGAATGAATTATTGCACTCAGTTCCCTAAAGAAACAGTCACTTTATGTTATTATCTTTTTACATGAACACGATTAATAACTAAATAAATAAATAAATAAATAATAAATAAATAAAGTGCCTGGATCTATTTTTGACCCAATGCATCAGGTCAGTGCACTTCTGTCCCTCTAAATCCTTACACAAAAGGGACACCTTGATTTCCTCTGTTCCGAATGCTCTCTGATAGAGCCGAGCTCAGATGACTCATGCTTTAGCAGACTGGCTGAATGCCTGACTAAGCACCACAGCTACAACCAGCTAATGCACAAACTGCGACCCTGTTCATTTACATCAACTCACATCTGTGTCAGGGAATCAGGGGAAAGGGTTCAACCGTTTAAACGTTTTCCTCTACATCTATATTTCCATCACGCTGGTTATTTTCCATAGTCTGGGGTCTGCAGCATGCAAAAGTCAGAAACTGGTCGTGTACAGTAGAGTACAGATCACGACTCCTTTCATTTTTTCTTTTCTTGTTTTTTTTCCCCTTTGTTTTTGAGAGAAAGCAGAGATTTTGGTCTTTTAGATAAAATTAAACAGCTTAGCTTGTTCAGACACCTAATTACACATCCTCTCAAATACAAATGTGTATGATACTGTGCAAATACTATGTGTATACATATATTCTGTTTCACTTCCATGGAAAATGCAAGACTTTGTAGTACTGTATGCTTCTGAGATAATTTGCTTGGTATTCCTCACCATCTTTCTTGCAGTGTTAGAAAATGTCTGAAGATCTTTCGTGCAGTGTTTGCAATTTCTCTGTCCTCTGTTGACCTTGTGTAACAGGGGCGAGGGTTTGAGTTTGAAACGTCACTCAGGCATCCAGGTTTGATTTAGTCACAAGTAAGCAGTTGCAATTGTTGGTGGTTGCCACTAGGGCACCGGATAACTTGCAGTACATGAAGAACAAAAATACAAAAACAAAACACCGTACTAAAACAACTAGGAAATAAAAGGTGGCCAAGTGCTACTCCTACTAAAAGGGAGGTCCCGCTTCAGGAACTTTCTTCTTACATAAACTAAGGAACCTGGTTAAACCTGCAGTGGTCCTTCGCTCACCCTGGTTCCACATGCAGTTGTGAGGATTCCCCTCCTTCACTGCCAGGCTTGCAAAGTACAGACTGAAGACCAAACAAACAAAAACTAAAGAAGAATCAAGAAGCTGGCTTTCACCCACCCCTGGCTACCTACATTCATTTTAATTGGACAAGCAAGGAGATCTGACCTCCCAGTCCTGCCATCCAATTAAACAAATTAAACATTGTTATTTACAAACATTACAATTTTTATTTAAAAACCAAACCAACATCTCATTTCCATGGGCAGACCTCCACCCTGCCACACTGTGGTATAAATATATTAGGTTGTTTTTCATTTTGTTTACAGTTTATTTTAACAATTAAGGGCAACCTCTCTCAAGCATGGTTATTCTTAAAGTGACATCACTTCAATCTGATACAAACTCTCCTATACAAGAATGAAGATGGATGATATGTTTTTAAATGCATTAAAAAGTGACTATATTTCATTCTTATAATCGTTTAAGTATTATGAATGAAAATATGCTACTCCTCGTGATCTGTATCTTTCAATTACATTTATATGCAGAAAAAAAAAAAACCTTGGCATCTCAAGACAACCGATCATGTGTGTTCTTCCCTTTTATTATCTGAAGCCTGACCGTGTTTTGTACAGTACACAGCTGCTCAGAACACACACACACACACACCAGAAACTGACTAATTTGAGCCTTGCCTGTGCTAATCTAATTGTAACTGCTGTCGCTAATTACTCTAAAACAGCTTCCCTGCAGGGTTACTGGTTTAAATATAAACTTCTGACTTCCTTACGTAATGTATATCCGTTTTAGCCACTTTAGAAAACATATTAACCCTGTAGTACCATATATATTTAAATTTATGAAAGCATAAGATTAGGCACAATGTTGCAAAAATCAACAAGATAGATGGTCATTCAAATTTCCAGATTACAAGGTCATAGTGGACAATTCCGAGGTCTGTTTGGACTCAGCTGTATTTGTTTTTAAAATAGCATGTAATATGTATTTCATTACAAACATCAGCTAGACTCAAAGCGACGTGCCAAGATATTTCAGTCTTTCCAAACAGAAACATGCTGAACACCACATGTCCATCCTCTTACAGAGAATCTCCAATTATAATGGAGCTAGAACACACTTTGGAAGCTTGTGAGTGAAATGTCACAGGACCTAGACAGCGTTTTACACCAGTCTGAGTCATTTTGTCTTCCAGTCAAACTATTTAGCAGATATAAAAAGCCTCAATCACTTTGGGATGCAATGAATTAACATGCACTGTATTCAAGTGAGCATTTTATATTCAGAACTCATCAATGCAGCTATTTCCAGTGTGCATAATCAATGCTAGGCTCTTTGGAGCTGTGTATTTCTAATTGATCAAAGTTGTTTGAACCCCAGAGGTTACAAGATTATAAAGTATACAGTTCTTATAATTTAATGGGAACATGACATTTATAATATCCTATCCATTATGCAGTTTTATGGCACACTAACATTTCTATTGATTTCATTAATGTTGATGCATTTGCACACTGCATACTGTATCACTAAAGAGCTCAGCCTTGCAACTGCTTCATAAATGCCTGCACCTATTATAAATTAAATTCAATCGCTAAAAAAGTCAGCCTAAATCTTGCCACAATATAACCTGGCAAAGTAATTGTATTCCTATAGTAGACTGCCTTTACCATATGAGCCTATTATATGAGGTTATGTAGCGTAGCGAACAAGGTTGTGTCATGCACTACCTTTGCTGATTCTGACCCGTCAGTGAGATGCGGTTACAAGTTTGATAGCTGCTCTTGTGAAGGGGCCTGACAGTATAGAACAGTCTTATTAATAACAAACTTGATTTAATTAAAACAAAGACAAAAACAAAAACTAATTATCAAAGGCTAATGTTCATTTTATATACCAGGCCTCGTTTTCCACAGTCAGCCAGTCACCTTTTGTTATGCAGATGTCCGCTACATTACTGACACTTAATAATCAAGCACAAAATCTCCAAATGGAAATCGGTAATATATTATGGTCTGACCAGACATGTTCCAACATCTGTATTCACAGAACCACTGTCATCCTCACTCCCAACCAAAGATGTTTCCTTTGAAGTCCATGACTCAGAATATTCATGACAAATAAAGGTTCACTTGTCATCCTGTCAGTTATTCATAGAAATAAAGTTTAGGTAAGGTATAAGCTTTTACAGTTTTACCAATCATAACTTATACTGAAACACCTCCCCCCTTCCTTTTAGACTTAAATGGAAATGTATGTTAAATGCACATTGTATAAATGTACTGCCAATAAATCATAGTTTTGCTCCTTTTTTAACACGGGCAACCCTGGAGTCAGTGGCCAATCAGAGGTTTGCTCAGCGCAGTGGCAACCAATCAGAACACATGGGTGTCAGTGGTTGCTTTGCACAGCCTGCAAACGTCACTCTGCTTTTGCCTTCAGTCTTTCTGACATCATCTAAAATCCAATAACACAGAGAATGTCTGTAGTCTCAATGCTTAACGCCAGGGTTAGGGTTACGGTTAGGGTTAGGGCAATGTATATGTGTGTATTACACACTTATATACAGTAGATATACAGTATTATGACACAGCGAATTAGTGAAATAAGAAAAAGAACTATATATTTTGATTCACATAACTACATTTCCAATTCACTTTTAAACCATATGACACCTTGTGGCAAAGTGGTTTGTAGTGCTCCGGTGTATAGGTGAGTTGAGGTGCTCCAACAAAGGACAAACACGAAGTCTACCGGTCAGGTTTCTTTTAATGCCCCTTTTAATCCGGGTTTCAAATAATAAAGCTGGCTCTACCCAGCAATGGGTATTGCCAGTGAAAACTGGACCCAAAATAATAAAGCTGGTTCTACCCAGCAATGGGTATTACCAGCTACAAAACAAAGGGGTTGCAGTCCCGAAATAATAAACACAAAAACACGTCTCCAAAATGGGTGCTCTGGTGCTGGTGCGGTGCTCTGAGTGCTGGTGCTCGTGCGCGTTCATGTCCGGGCTTCTTGCTGCAGCTCCAGCTTCGTATCAGCCGTCTGGTAAAACAAAACACAATACTCCTCAATGACCCCACACTTCATTCACAATTCCGTCCTTGTCTCCTCCCATTAACCACAACAAAGGAGCCGATTACGGCGTCACGTCCCCCTAAAGTACCCTAAGCCCCGCCCCCTCCGATAGCTAGTTCAATCACGTCTCCTCCAATTCATGACTGAAACTTCGCTCACCGTACTAGGGCGATGACTCCAGGTACCGTAACGCCGCCCTCTTCCTGAATGGCCGGCTCCCGACTGTCCCCAGGATGAACTGCCCAACCATTCAGTAGGAAGCCCGCAGCTCCTGTTGTACAGTGCCCTCACTGGTCGAGAGGGAGATTTTTGATTCGGATTCATTCGCTCTCCGTCACACACCTCAACTATAGAAACCCACTGTTACAGTGTTAAGCAAAGATTCCTTTTAACCTATTGTCGGTGTAAACAGAAAAATGATTTCAATATCACACCTGTATTATTTAAACTTGCACTCACTGCTTTATTGGTTTGTTTTCATGACATAAAGGGCTGGCCCTATATATATATATATATATATATATATTATTAATGTGCCACCACTTGGATACTTAAGATGGGGTAGCATTTAAAGGGTATTACAAGTTGTACGGCACATTCCTCGTAAAATGATTAATTTATTTCAAATCGGCACCAGCAGGTATGCCCACGCTGCAGCAACATTGTGCTTCCCAGGGCCCTAAAGCTGGATCAAGTGGCAAGTAGTTACATAATGAATTACGGTAATTAATGACTCCTTGGCAGAGGTAATGGAGATGCTGTCTCTTGATGATTATGTGCTCAATTAATTGATGCACTATATATATATATATATATATATATATATATATATATATATATATATATATATATATATATATATCTGCTTGGATTCTAAATTAAACACAGCCCTGTAAGTATCTAGAAATGCAACAGTCTGATATTACACTAGGTGCAGAATGTGTCACTAATATTTGTTTTCTTAACCCTTTGTTGCACAGTGCCGTGTCTTGAACAACCAATTAATAAGATGGTAGCTCCAAATGTCATTCTGTGTTTTTTGTTCCACTATTCCCTCGTCTTTTTATTATATTTAAAGACAAGTAGATGGACACATGTTAGTTGCGTTATAATTGCTTCTTATAAAGTGTTGCCATGTCACCTGATTGTTTCCTTCAAGAGTTAACAGGAGGTGATGGCTACCACACGCTCACAGAATCATGTGTTTCCCATGCCCACATTCATGCAGCTTCTGTCATGAGTCTGATTCAACATGACTCTTTCACCCAAACAAATGCGCAGGCATTTTCAGTGCTATGTTAAGGACATTGACTTTTTGTTGGCTGCCTGAGGGCTTCTAGTGATCAGTGGGAGGGATTCACATTATTCTATATATAAAGATCTCTTGACCTTTTCTAACAGAAATCTGGTAACAGAAATACCTCTGCACTGGTATCTCTGTGGCTAAATCAAAGTACATGCCCATCTAAGCTTGCTAATAAAAGTACTGTAGCATGCACTGACATACCGTGCCGAGGGCTCAATTCACATGTCTAAAAATAGCAGGAAGTGGTGTCTTCATTGTCAAGTTGCATTGCTAAAAATCTGATTGTTATCCCTAAAAACAGAGCCATGGGCTGTGACAAGTTATTTCTACAAGAGATTTGGGGCTTGTGTGGTTCTCTCTGTTGCTCGGCTTTAATTTTAAATTCAGTATAATTTAATCTAGATAAAATACCTTGAGACGAGTGAAGGATCACTTCTTAAATTACTTTCTAGAAATCCAAGAGGCCTAAGGTGATGCAACTAGTTAACAGAAACAAATTCTGCACTGCGAGATAATGTTGACAGTAATGCAATTTTAGCAACTGTTTGGTTTTACACTTATGTGAAATAGCTCAAATAAATAAATAAATAAAAACAGAGGACACTTGTCACTACTATGTCAAGGTTTTTTCTTTGTTAATACTGGGGGTGTTCTAGGGGTGAAGGTATCTCCATTTTACTTTTATTATTAAATATGAGTCTTGAACAGCCATCTCCTTTGCAGCTGTGTCTGCATGATAATATCTGTCTGTCATCACATCACATGAAAATAACACCCTGGGCCACATTTACTAAGATTTCTGCCACCTTATAGAATCTATTATCAACCTATAACATACTTTTCTGCTTCAGTTAGAACAATGTGCACAGTCTTACCCAGCAATAATAAACAGTTTATACAGCACTATGTTCACATAACTGTTTTATTAGTTTTACCATGTGTTGCTTTGTATCAACTGTAATAGCCGAATGAAAGACTTCTTTCCATACTTCAGAAAGCTGGTCACTTTGAGATCTGTGTATTTTCACGGAGCTAGTGCTTGACTTCATTGTCTCATCGCCTTATCAAGAGGCGTGACTATGAATGCTCTGTGCTTTAGATCAGTCATGTGTCATCTTTTAAGTAGCCTGTAATAACTTAAGGTAATTCTGAGCTTGCTGCTTTTGGGATCCATGCTGTGTATGACATGAGAAAAAGTTTCAAGTAACTCTCTAAAGTAGTAGAAGTTCAGTGCGTCACTTACACGGTTAAACGCTGTATATCTGTCAAACTCAGGACCTCCTTTAATGTTTATTAAATCCAGGTTTCCTGGTCAATGACACGTGTTAGTGCGGAAAGAAATACAAAATTATAGTGTGCCAGCAGCATTTGGCAGTCTAAGCTGGAACTATGGTAATAAATTAACTGGTATGCTGAAAAAATGACATGTATTTGCATGTGTGTGTGTGTGTGTGTGTGTGTGTGTGTGTGTGTGTGTGTGTAAACTGAGTAGGTAGAGCTTATAGAGTTAAAAGTTACATTATCACATTTTTTGTTGTAATGGGTAAGATTTTTCAGTCCAGGGTTCTCCAGACACGCTCAAAGGTAAAGGCAAATTTAGAGACAGATGCAATAATAACTATTGTAAAAACCTTTGTATAAGTCTATTTTCTAGGTATTTTTAGGAGGTCCTAAAAAGAGAGGAGTGACTTGTACACCGGTGTGACTTATAGGCTTTTTCCTGAAATTGTTTTCAGGGGGCGTAGGGACTTATACACTGGTGCGACTTATACACCAATTTTTACGGTATAAGGGAGCAACAGAACCCAAAACAATTTACAATAATTGCAAAAACCATAACATAGTCAGGGAAATTACATTTAAAGCTATGACTCAATTTTGATGTGGTTCTGGGATAGTAATCAGTAATGTAAAATATGTAACTTGTGTACTTTATTTGTGCTTTGTTAGCTTTACGCTTCACAGATGTTTTATGTTGAGTCAAAACTGCTTGCTCCTCACTGGCTCCATCTGATTGAGAGGGGCATTCTGGTAGCACCAATGTAAGAATGGAATGATGGCAGGGACAGCTATTTAAGCATGTAGCACAAGCTACTCTATTCTAGTTAGTATACAGTACCTTGTAACTATTAGAAGACTGTACATGGTTTCTCTTGTTTAAAAGCTTCCTTCTGTGACTACAACAAAAAAAGGTATTGGGATAAACAAGTCTCAGAATCTAAAAATATACAAACATACCCTTCAAATAATTTGCACATGTTTAATGTCTGCATACAATCCAAGCCCACACTAGCAGCATAATGGGGTTTATAGATTTACAGACATGGGGAAATCAAAGCAGAGGTCAACGGAATGACTCATCACTGATCTGCATAATGTCACTAAGGTAAACAAACATAGAATCTGGCATTTGAAAGTCAATATTGTAATGCAGCGAAAAGTCAGAATTCTTAATTGGGAGTGAGGACATATAATGAAAATATAATAAGGCTGTCGTCGCCTTTGGAAACTTATATTCCACGGTGCATATAATTAATTATCTGGAAACCTTTAATTTTTCTCCCCCAGATACTGGTATGAATTTTAATTACCTAGGTGGATTGGCAATGATAGTTATAGCGGAAGTGTTTCTGTTTTTGAAAGGCGTCTTTTAAAGATGATTAATTACAAAGAAAAAAAATGTATTGTGAAGCTGTCTGTTAGTTTGAAAATCCATAATTTCTTTGACATAAAGTACTGACTTACAAGAATACAGCTGTGCTGAAGGGGGTGGGGGGTGGGGGGGTAGGGTTGATCATTTGTGGCTTCAATTCCATTAATTTTATATAAATGGCAATTATGGACTCCTTATGTTTTATAGCCACCGTCCTATTCTTTCATTAATCACTGATTTGTCATTCGAAAGAGCATTTCTGAAATAATTTCCAAAAGACAACCTGTCTATAAGTAGCACTTACGGAGAGTATTATGATTGATCGATATATAAGCAAGATTTGAATCTTATCTATCTGATTTGACTGGCTATTTTTTCTACCTAACAAATGACCATTTAATTGCTGGTAATACCGTAAGCCTTGCTTTCTCATTGCTTCTGTATGCTCGAGCGCACTTCTTCTTCTACTATATTAAGTTTTACAATGCTATCATTATCCAGGCTGCTCTTCAGCATTTCCTTAATCACTATAACTATAGGATATGCTGTCTGTCATCTTATCATGTATTGCCTGAACATGTCTGACTACAGATTAGTGCTGTTGTGAAGTCATTGTATCCGCTGGCGTTTGTTCTTGCAGTTCTCTTTGTCAGATTAAGAGTCAAAGGTGTAGCAAATCTATTACAAACCACCCAAAGCTCTGTTCCAACTGTTACGTGCTGTCATGTCAGGTTAACTACAACTCGTCATAAAGACAATGAAAAAAACGATCTGGTTTGATAAAAATCTCAGACTCCATGCTTTTCCCTGTGGCCCAGCAATCAATGCCCCACATGGAATGCCTTTCAGACACAGCAGTGTAAGCGAGAGCATCAGCTACAAGCTTAGAAACGGGACTGCGTCAGTCAGGGACAGACAAGGAGGTTGTCATCAGCCTAGTAAGGTAAATCAAATCTATTCTTTATCTTTTCAAAACATTGACACCTTCTGTATTTTGTAAATATCAAACATCAGTCTGTATATCTGTCCAGAAGATCACCTTTTGTAATGTCTTTAGTGATCGCTCCGATGATTCCCCATATTACACTTTTCTCTATTAATTGTCACTTGCCATGTGTCTGCCCAGTTCTGAATGTTGACTAGTCATTTTGAATGACCTTTGCCGCTGCAACAGTGTTTGACACTCCTCCTGTTTTTGCGTCCTCTGCAAATTTAACAAGTTTACTTACTATACCAGAATCTAAGTCATTAATTTAGATTAGGAATAGCAGAGGACCTAATACTGATCCCCGTGATATACCACTGGTTACCTACCTCCACTTTGAGGTTTCTCCTCTAATCAGTACTTTCTGTTTTCTACATGTTAACCACTCCCTAATCCATGTACACGCATTTCATTGAATCCCTACTGCTTTGTTAAACTTTATTATGCTATCATAAAGTTGTGCTGCATTTCCCACGATAGTCAAAAGTAAACATTTATTATGTAGGGATGCAAAAGCTTAAAATGATGCATTCTTGCTCGAGATGGTGCTACAGAAAGTGTCATCTTTCTTTTGAGGCTGCTAGCTGCAGAGGAATCCCCTCACACAGCACTGCCCTTCGGCTTGCTTTGCAAAATTACACACCTCCCTTCCCCAAAAGGAGAAAACTATGTTTTTTTGTGATAGATAATGTAAGTAGTGTTATGCAAAGAGCACATTACTTAGCCGGCAGTGGAACTGCTAACAGAAAACATTAGCTAAATTTTAAAGGGGCATGATTACGAATGTCTGGCCAGACAGGTCATTTGTATTTCAGAC
The DNA here is from genome assembly GCF_017654505.1 of Polyodon spathula. Lineage (NCBI taxonomy): Eukaryota > Metazoa > Chordata > Actinopteri > Acipenseriformes > Polyodontidae > Polyodon > Polyodon spathula. Next base: position 6,341,112 of record NC_054543.1, read on the forward strand.
TGCAATTGCAACTGAAAAATCAAGGACCTCTGTGTTTCTTTAAGGAACCAACTATTGACTGAAGAGGGAAGATGACAGATGCAGAGGACTGTGATGGAAGATGACAGTTGCAGAGGGCTGTGATGGAAGATTACAGTTGCAGAGGACTGTGGTGGAAGATGACAGTTGCAGAGGACTGTGGTGGAAGATGACAGTTGCAGAGGACTGTGATGGAAGATGACAGTTGCAGAGGACTGTGATGGAAGATGACAGTTGCAGAGGACTGTGGTGGAAGATGACAGTTGCAGAGGACTGTGGTGGAAGATGACAGTTGCAGAGGACTGTGATGGAAGATGACAGTTGCAGAGGACTGTGATGGAAGATGACAGTTGCAGAGGACTGTGATGGAAGATGACAGTTGCAGAGGACTGTGGTGGAAGATGACAGTTGCAGAGGACTGTGATGGAAGATGACAGTTGCAGAGGATTGTGATGGAAGATGACAGTTGCAGAGGACTGTGGTGTCAACAACAAGTTATTCATACCTGCAAAACCTTTTAAAAGAAAAAAAACACAGCACTCACAGTAAGTTTGATAAATATGTTCCTCTGTGGGAGCACTTGCAGAGACCTAGATTTGTTATTTTACACTTTTTTTCCTTCCTGGATATATTGGATTTGGCAATGAGAACAGAAACAAATATATATATATATATATATATATATATATATATTATATATATATATATATATATATATATATATAAGACCAAAAATACACTTGAACACCCCCCCCCCTTTTTTTATCTATTTAACATACTGTTAGTTACACCACATGGCAACGCAGAGGACTGATATGTGGAGGCTCCATCTGCTTTTTCAGATGTGAAATACTCCTGGACATTGCACAGAGAAGACAGGGGAAATCAAGAATTCACATGCTTTTTTTGAGGGTGCTCAGTTTACCAACCGCAGCACCAGCTTGGATATGAACATAGATAGTTGTCATTGTTGCTGTTGTACACAAAGTCCTTTCAACAGGTGCAAGTACATGCGCCCGAAAGTACAGAAAAGAATATGTTTTACAACATGCTTAGTCGTTGTTACTACAGCATTTTATTTAAATTTTGCTGTTTTAGGGTAATATTTGAATACATATAATCAATCTGATAAAATTGGTTATTTTCTTTGAATTGACCGACAACTAAGTCTGATGATAATTTGAACTAGCTTGTGTGTCTGTTAGAGAACCTAAATAAATAAATAAATAAAAATGTGATTGGAAAGATTTGAAGGAATCACAAACTGCATTATTAATTACACAGCACACCCGTAAGTGTACATATTTTATACAAACAATTCACCAATGGCCGTGATGTGTGTGTAGTTGTTATTTTTTTTATCATTATTTGCACATCTTATCCCTGTGCTCTTCTCTCTTGCTTTCTGATCTGACTCTTTCACTACTGTTACACTCCTGATAGGGGGCAAGGGAGGGATAAACAGACTGACAAGGAAAATAAATATCCCCGGAGCAGCCAGCCCTGGCAAGCAGTGCGATTCATCCCTGTCACTTAGCAACCACCAGGTCTCCGTGGAGGCAGGGCTGGGATAACTGAGGACTGAAGAAGAGCGGCTGCGGTGCTCTGGGGAAGCAGTGATGGTGTTCCAGAAAAGAGGGGAGCAAGGTTCTACAAAATGTCTAATGTTTCTCCTGCAGTACTCTCCATTGAGAACCATGAACCATGAACTCAGCTGGTCTCTTTGGGGCATATGAGGGAATAAGCAACAACAAGTAACATCATTAAAAAGTTGCTGTGAATTTGGAAACCCTTTTTACAAAAATGTAGTCATTGGTTCATATGAGGATTGAAATAAGGTTAATTTATATACCGTCAAACTTAATGATTAGATAGCCAACTCCAGATTCATTACTTGCCCTGTGAACTATATAGTTTGAGATCCATTATCACAGACAGGCCCATTTAAAATTCTCAGTACACAGCAACCGTGCTGCAATAGCTGGAAAGGGACCTTAACTTGTTTCTAGATATGCTTACTAACAGCTGTCTTCGTCTTTCATAATCATTCTCAATATCTAACAATGACTCAGGCAACATAATGCACCTTGCTTCCTCCCAGATATTGACAATGTATTTGTTGAGTGACATTGCTACATACAAACAGACAGCTGAGGTCTGTCCTTTGGGTGTAAGTGGAATTATCCCATGGAACAGTATCTGTCTTTATTATTATAATAAACACTTAACATATAGTGCATCTGGGTGACAGATTTTCAAAGCTCAAAATGGGACACATTGTTAAATAATTGATAATTGACTAATTAAACCATTTAAATATAGGCTATTTTAATGGTTATTTAAATAGCCATCCGCTCACTCTTAGTATTAGCTTTTTTTTTTTTTTTTTTTTTTTTCCAAGCAGCTAGCTAATTTCAGTACACTCCTGGGTGTATAATTTGTGGCTAATTAGTTTAAGTAACCATATTGTGTTATACATATTGCATACTTTTATATTGAGTTCAATAATAATAATAATAATAATAATAATAATAATATAATAATAATATTATTATTATTATTATTATTATTATTATTATTATTATTATTATTATTTTCTGCGTCAGGCTCTATTTATTGTCGATGTTGATGTGGTTTATACGGTGGTCCTGAAGTGCAAAACACAAACATAAAAAGAAAAGCAGAAACACAAAAAGATAAACACAGCCACACTAGGAAAAACACATCATTAAGAAAACACAAAATAATTAGGAAAACACAACAACATTAAGAAAACCCAAAAACATTAAGAAAACATGACGACATTAACTTCAAACCAGAATGGGTAGGTACATAGAAAAAGGGGTTCCACATCACAGATTGGAGGAACAACCTGTCAATCACTGTGCTACTCGGGAATGGGTAAAAGCGTTTAACCTGCTCCGATCATCTTTAAACAGGCATCAATACAATCCCTCCTTGCCAGCTTAGAAACAGGAACCATCTTCATAGCACTTAGTTATTATTATTATTATTATTATTATTATTATTATTATTATTTATATTAATATTATTAAAATTATTCATTAAAATGCAACCGAACCGCCGAACGTGTCAAAAGGGGTGAGTTTTCTCTCCAATCTTACACTTTCGATTCCTCCTCGTCCCCAGCACACTCATATATCATATATATATATATATATATATATATATATATATATATATATATATATATATATATATATATATATATATATATATATATATATATATATAGATAGATAGATAGATAGATAGATAGATAATACCTTACATGAGATTAAGGACAAAGCGCTGGGAAATTATATTGTATTAATATGGACTGTTTTCGTCACACAGTTACACAGCACTGCACTTCAGGGCCACCGTAGGGTTTAACCTGGTGGATTCGGATGCTTGCTAATACGGTCATAGCACCACCTGCTGGAAAAACTGGTCTCTGTTTTTAAACGGACCCACGAGTTTACATTCTCCGGCACATTATTCATGCACATATCTTTTACACTTTGATTCGGTGTGTACTGCTTAAAATGGACAATGAAAAATGAGCACACCTACTTTGACCCTTGCAGGCTGGTGATGAGGTATATTTGCATTCTGTTTTAACAGCCTGAATAATAAGTATCATATTACAGATTGATGATGACTCCAACAATAGGTAGAATATTTGTTAACATTTTAGTTTAGGTATCCGTTATAAGTTATTATAAACGATAGCAAAAAAACAAACAACAACAAAAAAAAATAACAAAACAAAACAAAACAAAAAAACATAGTGGCAAAGTGTATAACAAACCTGAAAAGACAGATATATCCATTACCACTGACTACAAACAATAACATCACAAAAACAAAAACAAAAGGGATTAATAATAGTCTTATTATTTCTCATAAGATTCTATCATTGTTAATAGCATAATTAATAACATGTTTATAGATTGTTTATAATCACTTATAATGGATGCCTAAGCTAGAGAGTTACCAAATATTTACAATTAGAATAATAAGAGAAAATCAGTAGTTTGAGAATAGGATTATAATGCCACAGCTTTTCATTAAACTTAGTATTGATAAGAGACCATACAACAATATATTATTAGTGTTGTTTAATGGGTTAAGTTTAGGTTTTTAATGTTAAAGGATCATCAGAATAGGGGATTTAAATAATTCTGTTTATGGTGATTTATTTGGGCTTTTGGACTCTTACAGTTTGGCATTATATTGATCGCAAACGGCACACAGCATTTGAGGAGAATTAGACTATTCTTCATTGAAAACAAAGTCATTTGTTGCCTGAGGTCATATGCCACCATTATACACTGATAAGGATTAAGAAAGACTAAGGCAGCTGTTAGTAACTGTCTATAAATATTTTAAGTTTTTTACAATGTTTTTTGAAAAATGTAATGGTTAATGTAATAGTTAAATAAGTCAATATTGAAAAATCACTTCAGTTTCCTGTATCATACAGTACAATTATAAAAACACTGCACAGTGTAGTAAAACAAGGTAAAACCAGGACCAGAGGACACAGTTGGAACTATCTGGAAAAACATTTAAGACAGAGGGCAGGAGCTACACTACTTCTTTACACAGAGAGTGGTGAGGGTGTGGAATGGGTTATCTAGCCATGTTTGAAAATAAAAGCTAAAAAAAAAGATGAATAAATATTTATCTTAAGTACAGTATACGTTTACCTAAATGCAAATCTGAATAAATGCCAAGGTATTCAATAGGGCTAGTTCATATTCTCTAATCGTAGTGCATTTCTCTGTATAAATGATCTATATCATGCTGTATTTTGAACAAAGTTGTTACTGGTCTTAAAAGCAATATTTAACTGTAGGCAAAGTAAATGAGAATCTAGGGGTTCATAGGCTTAGGGAGAATAAAATGAATGGAAACAGTGATTTATGAAGCAAACCTCAGAACGGATAAGTGAAAGGTGCTTTATAGCCCATATATTAAAGGATTCACAATTAAAAAGTGTTTGGGAGTTACAGCAGTACACCACTGTCCAGTACAATAAAAGAAAACTATTTTTCCATACGAGTGTCCAATTTCGAAGTGTAGTGGAGGAAAGCATTGTTCAAATCGTTTAATTTGGGGCCTGGCCTAGAGAGAGAAACCTGTACAGAGGTGACTAAAATCAATAGTATGAGAGAACTGTGGTGGACATAATTACGATTCACCCTTTTGCAGTTGGACATAATACCTGAAAAAAGGCTTTATCTGTCAGGCAGAATGAGGCAAAAACCAAAATAGTGGCTTGTTTATTTGGCTCAAGGGTCAACTTGAAGGGCTTAAGACAGACCCCCATTTAAACGCTACAGTTATTTTAAAAGCAGCAGCCATACAGTTTCACCAGGATTCAGCCACTTCTCCCTGTTCAAATTAATAGCAATGTGTAATCGGGCCATTATCAGAGAGCCACCAGCAGAACTTGAGTACTATTACATCCCTCTCAAGTGCTAAAGCACGAATAGGCTTTTTATAATAGTGCCACTTTTTAAAATTAATCGTATTTAGTGAACATATGAAAAAGCATCTTTTTAATTATAAAACGACTTTGCCTGAACCACTGAGGACTAAAAGGCTGTTCTTTTCTGTGCCCTGAAGGCCACACTGTGCATGTTTAAATTAAGCACAGATTGTAAACTCTAAATTACAGGTCCAAGTCCTTTGCTAGTTTAATAAAATGTTGTATTATTTATTTTTTATTAATGTGTGTCACCTTCACTATCAGCATTCAGGTGGATTACGGCTGAGGACTACACACAGTCTTACTATCGACTATGGGCAATGCTACTGGAATTGTTTTTATCCAGGGTAATTTGTATATCTGAGATGCAGTACTTATCAGAATCCAACTCTATAGTATAGACATTTTTGGGTTGTTGTTGGTGTTAAAGCTACTTTGTATAAAGCATTGGACAGAGTTAAGGCCACCAGGAGGTGCTATTTTGTAAGAAGAGATTTCCAAAGTAGGTGTTGTGTTCTCATGAAAATGGGATTAAAACCACACGCCTATTCTTGAAACATGTCTAATGCTGGTCATTGAAGACTCTTGCTGAGGAGGAGGACTGGAGGGGCTAGCTTTCTGAGTTCTCAGCAATTCATTGATTTTAATTTGTGTGCTAGTCTCACATGTGTGCATCCCGTTTGGGTAAACAAGCCTTCATGTGAGTATACAGAGTGAAAAGAATCTTCACAATGTGTTCATAAATATCAAACGGTATCTAAAAAAAAAAAAAAAACAGTCTTGAAATAGATCAATATACATTGATTAATTCTAACCAGACAAAAAGTTCCTAATAGAAAGCCAGGGTAGCCATACTCTACCATTTATAATATTATTATTATTAGCATATTTCAGAATATTCACCCTTTGTGGATATAACAACATGAATGTTCAATATAACAACGAGACTATCCAGAGCTAACAGCAAATGGGAAAGTATTAACCTATTATCTGTTACTCTGTATTAGGGCTAGTTCATATTGTGTAATCGTAGTGAACTTCTCTGTATAATTGTACCTGTATGTTAATAATAAAACCTGGTATCTCTGACTGGAAATTGTTTGTCATGCCTGGTACTTCTACTCTCAGGGTCTCTATAGACAGTAAGGAAAGAGTAGGCCTTGTTTTCTTACAGTACCCCAAGAGGGCACCATTTGCTTCTTTAAGAACCAGGTGCCACTATAACACAGCTATTAATCCCCTGCCTTTCAGCACTTGGCTTTAATGGCGCTTCTGATGAATGCATCATCAATGCCCTACTATTAACGCATGAATTAGCAATTGTATGCCCAGCACAAGTACATGTCTTACAAGTAAATGTCCCTTAGCAGTGCACTCCTGGCAAGACAGTATGTTTTTTGTTTGCTGGTAGGCAAAAGATATGGAAAAAAATCCAGTAAATGTTATGATTAGGTTATTGGATTTTTGGCAGCTTAGTAATATAAAGTAATTTAATAGGAGAAAAAAATACCATTTCATATATATATATATATATATATATATATATATATAATTTTTTTTAATGTCATGAACATCAAAGACGATACTATCTCTGGCACAAAACAGCTTAAGCTTTTTCTAAAAATAAGTAAGTGATTAAGTCAATTATAAATATATTAGGTTTGATTTCCTGAGAGGAGCAGATACCTTAGAAAAATCTAGAAACTTTACTCAATAGATTGTCAAGGGCTCCTGGCAATAATTTAACTTGAAAAGAGTTTGTACCTTCATTCTTTTTTTTGCTGACGATCAGTACAGTTACTGTTTCCATTCACTTAGTATTGTGCATACTGCCATAGGCCGATGTGAGTGTGTGGAATAGACTGCATTACAAACTCACAAGGAACCACTCTCAGAATAGGTGGAATAGGCGGGATAAGCAAAGTTAAAATGTCTTGCTGTCACATGGTTTGAATGGAATGAGGAATGGTTCAGTCTCGGAAGTTGGAATTCTCCAGACAAGCTAAATTGGCAGATCAAAGCTAGGTAGTCAGATTTAGAAAAAATATATAATAACTCAGAACTCAGAATCACTACCAGTGATTCAAATTCCATTTGAAGCTTCATATGCTGACTGTCTCCCAGGATACTGTTACCATATAGGTCATTTTCCATTTTGGATCTTATTATAGTTTCCATAAGTTTACATATAATAGAAGTCAGGCTTATTGGTCTGCAGTTACGTGGTTCGGTTTTGCCTCCCTTTTTATGGATCGGTATTATGTTTGCAATTCTCCGGTCTGTCGGTACAACCCCTAACTCAAGAGACTGTTGCATGATTTTGGTTAGCGGTTTGTAAATAACTTCTTTCATTTCTTTGAGTACTATTGGGAGGATCTCATCCAGCCCAGGGGATTTGTTTACTTTAAGAGATCCTAGTCCCTTTAACACTTCTGCCCCCGTTATTCTAAAGTTATTTAAAACTGGATAGGAACAGGTTGACACGTGGGGCATGTTGTCCGTATCCTCCTTTGTAAAAACTTGTGAAAAGTAATCATTTAATATATTTGCTGTTGTTTTCTCTTCATCTATGATTAATATTTATAGGTGTCGACAATGCATGGCTGTCTGAAATGCGAGGAATTCATAATAAAAAAAGACATCCAACACCAAATGATTCTGACAAACAGTGTGGTTAAAATAACATGTTGCATTGAATATCTATTATGTTTACCAGTAATTTAGTTGTAGATAGATTCATAAAGCTAAGGCATAGCTACTAATATACTGGTTTCATTTCTAGCAGCTTGTAATATTTCCATTACTTGCAAAGAGTACAGCACTTTCCTTTAATATGTTTTGAGTTGCCTGGAATTGCTTAAACCAGCATCAAGTTTACCATTTTTGAAGGATGCAACTGAAAAATATTTTTGAAGCATAACTAAAATGACAAATTAATGCTCTCTTCCTCAAAGTAGTCTTGGAAATAAAGTGAATAAGGCCTACTGGAAACAGTTGTTCACAAAATAAATATAGAAACATTTTTGTGACTCAACCTTTATTTTGTGTTGTAAATCTGAGACTTTTGTTAGGATTTACTGTAGTTGCAGTTTTAATACAACAGCATTCATTCAAAAGCACATGCTGGGTTTTTATAAACTTTTCAAGAACAGAGGGATGCAATGAAGAACACTCTGTCTGTAATGTGTGTATGAAATATATACACAAGTAGACACCTGCTCCTATTCATTTCAATCAGGTTATCTGGCTTCAGCTCATAGCTGACTAGCCTATAATTTACTGTGATGACATCTTCACACTAGGCCACTTTTGCTCTAGAAAAAAAGACTACATATTCACGTATTCAAGGAAATGTACAAAGACGACAAGCTCATCATGTCATTTTAGACTCACCTACTTGGCTGAACTCGCACAACAAAAACGTTTTGGAGAATGGAATGATTAATACATATTCCTATTTTTTTTAAAATTTAAAAATAAATTGCCATTTCAGTTGCTAAGTTAAATTAAATAGACTCCAAATCCACTGTGTGTGCCCATTAAAACATAAGACATCATTAGCACAGCTGTGGATTGACAGTGTGTAAACCTACTGGTATTCGAGGTGGTTCAGAAGCATTTAAATTAGAAAGGAAGGGGGGACAAATCAACAAAAAAAACTGAATGGAGGACAACATCTCAAGTAAGACAGCCATTAAATGTATTTATCTAAATGCTAAAAGTCTCAAAAACAAAATGATAGAAGCTAATGCACCAACAAGCAACAATGATTCTTGAAGCCCAGGGGTTAAATCTGGAAACAAAAAAAATGCAGAATCAATATGGGTCACAATAATGGATGAACATTCAAAGGGCATAATAATAGGGGAATGCTATAGACCACCCAATTCAGACACCGAGCAAAATAATCTGTTATACATTAGAAATGCATAAAGCAAAGGAGAAGCCATACTAATGGGGGATTTCAACTTCACCATATAAAATGGGAAAACCTGGTTGGGAGCATGAAGGACCAAATTGAAATGGTAGAAATGACAAATGACTACTTCCTCTGCATTTCTTGATTTAGTCATTTCAAGTATCGAAGACAGAATAACTTTAACAGAGGTTAGAAAACCATTGGCAAACTCAGATCACAACATGGTCTCACTTGAAGTGCTTTTTAAAACCCCAAAAGTAACAACTAAAGCTATAATTACAATTTTAAAAAGGCAAACTGTGAAGGAATGAAACATAGACTAACAGAAGTAGATTGGAGTAAAATAGAGAAAAAGGATGGCTATTTTTCAAAAATGTAGTGCTAGAGGCAGAAAACAATTACATCCCAAAAGTAGACAAATATAAATCTAAAACAAAATGGCCAAATGGCTTTTAATAGATCAATTAAATACATATTCAGAGAAAAAAGGCACTTTGCAGAGTGTTTAAAATGGACCAAAAACAAAGCACACAGAAAGAGTACTTGGAACTGCAAATGCAAGTCAAAAAGGAAGTTAGAAAGGCCAAAGAGAGATAGAAATGAGCATTGTCAAGGGGTCTAAAACCAATTCCAAAAAGTTTTTTTCCAATATTACAACAGCAAAAGAGCACACCTATAAATATTAATCATAGATGAAGAGAAGCCATGCATTGTCGACACCTATAAATATTAACAAAAAGAGGAGCACAGGGCGAGCGAGATGTGACCTCCTAGGTTTAAATTAGCAATATCGTAGTTTGTTTTTCCTAAATAAATGGTTTTCCTGAAATACCACCAGTCACATGGGGAGTTAGCCATTACAGTGGACGTGGCCAGAGAGTTAACTGTGTGTGCCCCTCCCAGGGAGTTTGCACATGACAACAAAAAGCACCCCGGGCAGGCGGGCACTTAAGGGACCCAGGAGATTTCTCAGTGACAGCCAGACAGAGGGAGGGAGCTCAGGAGTGGCCTCTAAAAGCTGCTCTGAAGCAAGCCGGGCAGGAACATGGCCCGCAGGGATTGTTCTCCAGGTTAACGTTACAGGAAGTTCCACTTGACTTGTGTTCAGCATGAAGCATGGTTGAGACAGGAGAATCTGTCTGCACTTGTGCCAATTTTCAGTTCATGTCAGACTGGCAGTGTTATACATTCAATGATATCTGTTCTGTATATCATGCCAGTAAACACGGATGACGGTTTTGTACTAACTAAGCTGTATAATGCCTTAAGGTCTGTAAGCAAAATCCAGATGGACCCTAAAAACACGCTGTACGGGTTTTTATCTGCTGTCTTTACCTTGTAACACAGCACCTCAATAAACAAGGAGCAGACTGACAAGATCCTAGTTGTTTTTGTCTGTCGCTGTGTTAATATATAGTGCAATTACAATGCATTTAAGAAAAGTTTATTAAAGTTATAAAAAATATACTATTTCTCAGCATCTTGTGTGCCAACAGAGGTCTAGTTTTACGTATAAATTGATATATTTGATGTTTGACATTAAAAGTGGCCCATGGAAAAAAAAAAAAAAAGTCGCAGCAGAAAAGTGGACCCACCTGGTAAAAGGGTATGAATCACAGCTCTGAGAGACAACAATCGGGAAGGGGGGAAGGGGGGAAGGGGGGGGGGGGTTAAAAGCATATATTTCTGTCTTTAATTAGGACAAGGAAAAGAAACAGCTTCCAAACATCTCATTTCTCATTGCTCATGGTCTCACAAGCATGCTCGTTTAATATCGTTTTTAATTTTGTGACAAGAGAAAGGAATTCATTAAAGACTGGAGCAAGGTTTTTCTTATTCTTACCCACTTTTTTTAAGCAGTATATCCATCTGACTCCAAGATGGTTACAGTCAAAGTATTGATAATTGACATGAAATGCACTGCATTGTTATAATTTTTAAGGAGTACTGTAAGAGTAGCATACATTTAGCAATAATAGGATAGACCTGTACAATATAAATTACATACCTAAGATGTACATGCCCTCTATTAAAATATACAGTAACATAATAAAGTAAGAATATTATTCATTTGTCTGTTAGATAAACTAGCTCCATCAATTCTGACCTTGCCAGATCTTAGAAGCTCACAAGGTTGGCCTTGGTCGGTGTTTGGACAGAAGATTTCATGTGTTGAGCAAAGGTACCCATTAATATGGAAAAAGGCAGTGCTGCAAAAAGGATGGACACACCAAGTAAGTTCAATGACATGACCACTTTAATGAGAAATGTATTAGACCACATCACAGAGAAACCAAACCAAATACTAAAAATCATGTTTTCATTCATTCTCCAATGTCTGCCCTGGCATGTTTGCAGCCCCCAGTCACAGTCATTACATTTCTCATTAAAGACCTGTGTGGGATTACACCTGCGTGTAGGTGGCAGGTGAAGGGATACGTGGAAGATTCAGAATCACTCGTACTTATAAACATTCCATGAAACTGGTCCCTTCCAACTGCCGATCACATGAAAGCACACTGTCACATGGATGACCAGGGGTGAAAGCTGTATATTACAGAGACACTCTTCATTGCTCCCCATGGCAGCTGAACCATGGGCAGGATTATCTGTTTTAGGGAGATCATCTAAAATGCAAAATGACATTCCGTTCGAACGGGTCACTGCTTAGTCATCTGAGCCTAGGCACGACAGGAACGAGTCAAGTGGAGGGCAAACACCTGGGCAGCCTTGACTAGCCTGATTTAAAACTTCACTGTGATGATAGTCAGCCCATGGATTTACTGAAACCATAGCCCCTGCAGAACTTCATTTAAATTGCAGCTGTTGCTGGCCTTGTGAGGAAGCAGGTGACGTGCTGGTGTGGGTGCTGTATTTTCTTCACGAAGCCCAATTGTAAAGGGGACACAGTCTTTACGGGTTAAACTTCCTTACTTTATTATTGCCTTTTTAAATTACCTGAGCGAACACAATTTGACAGAATAACTACGCATGTAGTTATTAGGACCAAAGTTCTTGAGCCAACTCAGTTTCCAAAAGAATCCAATCAAATCCTTGGAACTTTACAGGTCAGCCTGTTTTCATCAGTGAAATATCGCTTTTCTTGTGATGTATGGTGCAGTTTTATGTGCTGATGTGTGCTGACGTATGGCTAACGGCTCATGGTTGCATAGCCTGAGTAGAGTTTGTAGGCAGCCAGATCTGTGCCATGCAAGAGCTCATTAAAGATCTACCTGACCCTGAATGAAGCTAAACCAGCTTAAACAATTCAGTAGACCCCCTACTGTGTCTGTTACATGCATCAAAATTTGCAATCTTTAAAACTGCATCATATTTTTGGGGGGCAAATGTGTTGAGATGCTGTGTTACATGTAATGAGGGAATTGGTATCAAACAATACCTTGAATCCTCAATGAACCAACGGCCAGCAATATATGATTATACCAGGCCTCTTTTGTTAGCCAAGAGTACAGGAACTCTTATTTGCACAGGTACAGTAGAAGTCCCATACATCAGGACTCCACTGATTTCCAGCATTCTCAACGAGAGATACAGTACAAGATCATTCAGTGTTGTCTGGGGATGGGAGGGGATGGTTATGCATGCAGAAAGGTATTGATCCAACTCATCTGACAGAGACTGTTGTTTTTGAATGAGTGTGCTTTCCATAGGGTTAGGGTGGTTTCATTTCAACATCACTGTGTATTTAGGTGGAACTGTGTGTTTGATATCATAACAGATGGATTTTGTTTCTCAGCTGATAATATCACTGGAATTTAATCATAACCCTGTATTAAACCTGTGAATAGACTGGCTTGAACCATTTGCTCATTCATAACATACAAAGATATTGACAAAGGCTCTGGAGATTCCAGAGTGTCCTAAATTGCTTTCCAAGGAAGTTCCTGTTATTTATTTATTTATTTTTCAGAAAGATGCAGTGAATTAAACACATGTGTATGCCTCAAAAAGTGAACTCCAGCTGCACATTGTGCAATAGCATGTAGGCAACCATCACAGAGCAAAGTAAGTACTGTGTTAGCAAAGGTATGTAACACACCTGTGATCTGCCTGGATCTTGTTATGCACACTTGTTTATCCATTTCTTTGAAACTGGTAGATTATACAGTACAAGTAACCATGGAGGAACTTTGCTACTTCAGCCAGTTTCTCATTGCCCTGTGCCGAAAGACCCAAAAATCTTTATACAGCTTTAAACTGGACTAAGATTTACAGCAGATTTCCTGCTGCCTCAATGAGGGAGAGAAAAAGCAGGAGACATTAAAAAGGGTAGAGAAAAATGAGCAACAGGTAGCTAGCAGAAAGAAACATAAGCCACAGAAAGAACTGAGTAGTAAACAACTGTGTTAAGCGCTATAACCATTGTTGCTGATGGAGATACTGTATTAGCTTTCCTTGACATTTAACTGCATGATTTAAGTGTCTTAAATTATACAGCAGAGAACTCTAATAAACTTCTGAAAGCACACGTGTGGCAGACTTACAAAAAGGAACCTTAAAAAAATGTTGGATGCTTATTTAGCTCTTGAAGAGGGATAAAACAGAAACAGAAAGGACTATTGTGAAGCGGCAAATTTGACATTTGCTGTATGGCCAATTGACTTCTCTTCCCATTAATCAGGTGCACTGTTTACCTAATCTTTCATACCATTTCTAAACCATTAAAACTAAGAAGATTAGTATCGCGTTGCTGGCAAAGAGTACTTTTTATTTCAGTAAAGGCTACTTTCACTCTCTGAGGGGATTAAAAAACCCAGCAAAATTGATTCTTTAAAGCTCTACCACAACTCATTGAAGAACAATTTTATCTTCCTTTTTTTTTTTAAATAAATACAGTATTATTGTCCAGTGAAAGAGGATTAAGAATAAATCTGAAATTGAGTTGAATGCTGTGCTTATCTGAATTCTTGACTGTGTTAATAGTGAACACTTTTGTATCATTAAGCAGGAAGTGGTGGGGGTTGATTTCCAGCAGTTAGGGGATACCTTACTGTAGGGCTAAAAGAGGAAACTGTGTGTTGAATTGCACTTAAAACCTCTCTTTGTAAAACAAGATAGATTGCAAACTGAATTCACATGCCAGAGCAGTGAGCAGGGCTCTGCGAGTGAGTATCAGGTGCGCTCCATTGCAACTTGTAGGGTCCTGATTGCGGTCTTTCTTGCAGGTTTTCCCCTCAATATACAGTATCACAACTGTTTCAAGTTAAAGTTCTAATAAAAAAATATCTGCTTTTATGAATGTTTTGCATTAATTACTGCATTCCTGTATCATAAAATAATGTATATTTATTTACACCAGGTAATATTGACACTTTGTTCATTTTGTTATTGAAAATGTGTAACATGACAGTTTGTACGATTGTGCTTATCTTTAATCTAGCCACTCATTTTGAAACAGCAGAGCTATAATTTTACTGGGAAGCTGTGACATGACTACCACTTGTAGTTTGCATCTTTGGCTGGGATTTTCAGTAGAGGTAACAGAAACTACTGCACATGGTAACCTTGATTTTCAGTTCTGTAAATAAATCAACAAATACCATTGGTGGCTCAATTTGACAGTGCTTTAGCAGTAGAAATTAGGAAGTGTCTGCATTGGTTGCAGACCATCCTTGCTGCAAGCTCTAAAATGGATTAGGTGTTTCAACATTTTTTTGTACTAAACACAATACTTTCCATTTTTAATCTAACTCCAATTTCCTCCTTCAAAGCCTCAAGCCATCTGGTTGCCATGGCTACACAGAGCAGCATACCAAGGAGTCTCTTACTGAGTTCTTAGGCCTATAAGCCTAGGCCTTAGGCCAGCAATTCATATCTGTGGAAAACAGGCAAAATATACTGTTGATTGAGTGGGTGTTGAAGTATTGCAAGATAATCAACATATTTATTTGGGTTATCCGGATGTCATTGCTTAACTTTAGGCATCTCTCCAGGCAAAAGGAAATTAATGTCATAAACTTCTGTCTTTAACAGACACTTGAAATCCACCCACTTCCTAGGCCTGGTTTCTTGCTCCAAAACAAGATACATCTTGGAACAGAAGCTCCTGCTCACTTTAAATGTTTTTTTTTTTTTTTTTTTTTTATAGCTAGGCACAGTAGCCAGCTATAGTTTTATTTTGTATTGTTAGCACAGTGTTTTGCACTAGCTGTCTCTGGTGCTTACATCTTTAAAACCACTTTAGCTGATATAGCTTATGAAACAAATGTCAAAGGCAAAAAACAACTGAAGAGTAGCTCATGAACTCATCGTCAAAGCACCTAAACACAGACTTGTCAAACAAATGTGTAATTACAAAAATAACTATTAACAATAAATGTAAACAAACAATGTTTGTAAAAATAAGATGTATTTTAAAGTAACTGTTGTCTACAACAGTTTTATGAATATCGTATTACTATTTTTTTCTTCATTAAAACACCCTTTAGTTAAAGCTTTGTGAATATAGGGACCAAATGCATCAAAAATCTTTCCTAGCCTAACCATCAGTTAAAACTGGTATTTTGACTTCATACTGTATTTAAGAACTTCATCTTTTTCTTTTGCAAAAAATGCAAGGAGGTTTTACAGCAGTTGCAAGCAGAGTTTTGTTTTGTTCTTCCCCTGTCGTTATCAGAGCGCCCTGGCTCAATCCCAACGATAGACCTGACTGTACATTTACATGAAAGGCTCCTGATTTCATTCAAAATGATAAGTTGCTGATAGAAAAGATCCATCGCTCCACAGAACCTGTCTGTCTGTCTGCCAGTTCTGCAACAATATCCACAGGGAGATTGGCAGATAGAATCTGCTGTCGTCACCTGTTTTCCTTTTGGTTCCTGCTCCTTTTTTTTTTTTTTTTTTTTTTCCCTGTACCTCAGACTGGAGAAGTAGAACATGGGACAAGCTCAGGTATAGCTTGTTAAACATATCTTGAAGCAAGAGATGTACAAAACTTTCAAATGTATTAACATACAGTGGGTGGGGTTGGACTATGACAGTCTTGTCTTAAAAAAATAAAACATTACATACCATCTCACTTGCTTAACTGTGTAATGTCTTTCTCATTCCAATTTTTTATTAACAAAAAAATTCTAAAGAATTTTGCAACCCATGCTTTGAAGTGGGCACTCCAAGCTCCAGCTTAATGCACACCTTCTTGTGTGGGCCACGATATGTTTAACAGCCTACTGATGAGTAAACATGGGTGATCAATCAAGGAGAAGAAGCTGTTTCAACCTGAAGTCTTCTGTGATCTGCACTGGCCTACTTCAACTGCTGAAGCTACTTTTGTCTTCTAGGATGTCCTGTCGCTCAAACTTAAACTGGCTCAAAAGCTATGGCAATGTTACTAGATTTTGTTACCTTATTAACAGCAGTTTGGTTTAAAAAAAAAAAATAAAACCAAAAAAAAAAAAAAAAAAACACAACTTCTAGGTTCATCTAAAGAAATGGTCTATCTGGAGTAGATTGAAAAATGGGTGTGCATGTTGAATAAACCCACACTCAGGTAAGATGGAAATCATCTCAGTGGTTCTTGGATGAAAAAGGAAGTAATGTAATGCAAACAGAAAAGTCTTCATACTGTACTTTTTTCATGGAATGGTGTGCAACATTTACCCCCGTCACCATGGTGACACAACAAACTGCACAGTGTTTTGTTAAGCTTTGTTTTTTGTTTGTTTTTCTGTTCAAGGTAATGTAGCAATCATTATAACAACCTCTTGTTGATAGATATATTTGCTTAAATGGTTTTGAGAACAAATAATTAAAAGAACCACAGAGAATGTGGGTAGGCTAGCAGCACAACATCTGTGTGTATAAAGGTATCCAAGACGTGTTGCATGTGGGTAGGCTAGCACACCACAATGTGTATAGCATGGGGCGTGTTATAGTTACTAGATTCGTGCCTCACCATTATTATTGCTGATTTTTTTGTATTGACTTTGGTATCAAGAACATGAATCTTTGACATAGACATTTGCTTGTAGTTTCTAATATGCATCTGAAGTTCACCATAGAGATTTTCAGTCAGTGTATTATATGCTTATCTTGAATATGCTTATTTCAAAACTATAATGCTTAAAATGCAGAGGGTCTGACTCTAGACGTTGTTGTTCAGGCACCAAGACATCAAGCTAGACAATATACTATATAGACAGAGCAAAACAATTTCACAATTGACTAAATTAAACTTTAAGGCAGCGTACAGTAGACAATTTTTCAGTAAAATCAGTTTGAGTACCTGCGATACCAGGCTTGCACTTGGCTTCTGGGGCACCTTGTAAGTATTGTTTGTGTGGCAAGCTTATTATGTGCATGGCAATTGTGGTACTGTATATATCTCCTTTATCAAATCTTTACTATAATAAACAGCAAAATAGCAGTGGCTTTAGTGTCAAATATATTCCTGTCATTAGAGCAGTACAATTTGATATGAACATCAAAGCCCTCTAAATATTTGTCATTCCTACTCTTGTAATAAGCAGGGGCTTCTGACAGATGCACAAAAGCTCCACAGTTTTCTGCTGGATCCGATGGTGAAGTCGATGTGACCATGAATTAGGAGAGTACCCTCCTCTGTTTCAAGGTACAGACAAGAGTTAGACACTTCCAATGGCTATTAGAAGTATAGAGCAGCAATTACCATTCCTTCACACCAAGAGGCCTTTTACATGGGGAAACCTTCAATGCTATTATTCAGTTTCCTTCCCAACCCCCCCTTTTTTTAACCAGTCTGCTGAGATGCAGAGTCCCGGTGTAGCACTTGCTTCAGTTTTATATTAAGAAATGTGAAACTTAGAGGAACAATGACCACACTTCTAATGTTGAGCAAAGCATGAGTTTCAGCAAGGTTAAAAAAAATAAATAAAAAAAAAATCTTCATATATTTTAGTTTTTAAGTGATATTGCATTTTATTTAAATCTGGCTATTTATTTAAACAAAGTAGCATTTTCTACATAGTTTAAGGGAATTGGACAAATCCTGCGTACAGTAAATATCATATCTAGCATACAGAAAGAATAATGAGGGAACTCCCTCAACAATATATGTTTGTTTCATCTAATGAATTAATTAATTGTAATAGGTGAACTAAAATAAACATGTACGTTACAAATGTATAAATAGATTAAATGAAAACTGTTGCTTTTCTGCTCTTTTAAAGATCCATGTGACCATGGCTGTATTTAATCAAAATTATAGCCCCTTCTCAGAGTAGTCATGTTACTGTCCATAGATGTTATTTATTTGCACTGTTGCCTTGTTATCAAGTATCATCAATAACATTTTTTATTTGTTCAGGCATTTGACAAGGTCATATAGGACTGAGAGCCAGTTGGTTGTAATGCCTGTGCTCCTAACACCAGACCCCACCTGCCTTCCTCCTTTTTTCCCCTCCAAAATAAATCTGCCGATTGATGAAAATCAAAATAAAGTTCATGATTCAAATTCCAGCTGGCCCCATTTGTTCCTATTTGTGCCGAACCGTCTTTGCGATGGGCACTACATGGTCTGTCTGCGGCCTGAAACAGGAGAAGCTCAAGTTCAAGGGAGTCACTTGCAATCAGAAAGCCACCATTTAATTACAACACACAGGAAATTACACAGTGAATGGCCGGGGCGGTGATAAGGGGCTGACACTGAGGGATGACAGCTCCTGAAACCCGAGCACTTCATCACAAAGCTACTTATCACAAGAGGCTGTCTGGAAGGCTGACAATCTGATTGTACTGTCAACCCAATTCATAATTAATATATTTATCAAATTAATTACTGAAAAACCCTTGCTGCCGCTGCTCGCCACCAAACAGTAGCTAAATTCATCGGCCACTGGCTCCTCTTCCTGCTAATCACCTGCTGTCAGTTTAATGAGGGCTGAGAGTGGGCCTCTGCTTTAGCCCCATGACAGACAAATTGCTCCCCTATACAGAATGATACAGAGAATTTAAAGGAAGAAAAGAAATATGTCATTGTTTGGTGACAACCACAATCGCGGCCTTGTCTTGGAAACTTAGCATCAATTCGAACGTACATGAAAGAGTGAAACGCTGTGGGGGGGGTAGATTGTTCAGGGGGTGGATTCTTGTGGCACTCATTCAAAATACTTTACGGATTTCTATCTTAAGCCCTTCGTCAGAAGCATTTGCTGAATAGGATATGTTTGCAATATCCACCTTTATTTTTTTGATGTGTATATGACAGCAAGAGGAATAAAGATGACATGTTTAATTCATTATTGACTTTTGAGTTTCACTGAAAGGGGGGATTTGAATTATCTTAACACAGTTTAATGTAGTTCAGGACAGTACACTGCTGCTACTAGCAGTTTACACTCAAGCATAACTCCATACTGCTTTAGTGCCATGAAAGCAGTAAACATAAAGAACTGCAGAGAAGAACATCGAATTCCATTTTTGGAAAGCTGTGGGAGCTGATATATAGCCAAGGCCGATTATATTGCCATACTTGCATAAGCCATAAGTGTATGATTTGATTTGGTCAGAGAAGAAATCTATAGGTGTGAGGTTGATGCGGAAGTATTATTTGTAATATGAAACATTTCGTTCAAGTATCACTACAGTTGACGTACTGTGGTTTCTGTAAATCTGTAAATATTACAGATTTACGAACGAGTGCAGTTCAGCTGCTAATCAGATGCATTTTATATATGCTTAAATAAAAGCAATGGGAGGCCGGGGGTGTGTGAGGGAGGGGTACACTTTTAGTAAAGGGACCTTCTGTTTGCATTATTTCTAATTCTGTATCTATAAAGCAACTACCCTTATTAAATTACAATTCGAAGACTCTTCCTGATCCCAAGCCACTGACACCATTAAGACCACTGTAATGCTTTACACTGAAGACAATTCTCTTTTTAACCCTTTCTTGAGGCAACAACAAAATGATGGGTGTCTGTTGCTCATTAACTGAACTCCATAGAAAAAGGAAATGTTTCATGAGTTGCTTAGAAACCTGCACACTATACAGTGCGATCCTTTGGCACTGTCTGTTATGGCAAAGCAAAATGCATTGGCACTTGTTTGCAATGCCTGATGCACTTGGCAAAATAGAAGATTTATTTTAATTAGCAAGTGTTTTTTTTATTTGTATTTTTTATTTTATTTTATAAAACCTTTTGTATATGTCCAATATAAAACAACGAGGTTACACAGTGGTCTTTCAAATCTTAGAAAACATACTGTACCAATCCTTTTCAAACCATGCCAGGGAAAAAACTAAATAGAAATATCTTTATGGTCATTTTTTTTGTAAAAAAAATTTTTTTTTAAAATATATATTTATATATATATATATATATATATATATATATATATATATATATATATATATATATATATATATATATATATATATATATATATACACACATACAGTGCCTTGCAAAAGTATTCAGACCCCTGCCCAATTCTCTCATATTACCGAATTACAAATGGTACATTGAAATTTCGTTCTGTTTGATATTTTATTTTTAAACAGTGAAACTCAGAATCAATTATTGTAAGGTGACATTGGTTTTATGTTGGGAAATATTTTTAAGAAAAAAAAAAACTGAAATATCTTGCTTGCATAAGTATTCAACCCCTGTGCTGTGGAAGCTCCCAGTTTGCACCGATGAAAGAAATTGCCCTAACAAGGACACAATTACCTTACCATTGGCCTCCACCTGTGAACCTTTAAAGTTATACCATATATAATATTACTGAAAACAGGGCTAGATATTTTGAGTTCACTATTTTACAGCCTGGACTAATTTCATTAACTCTCTGTTGTGCTTACTTCCAACTGCATGGTTTTTAGAACTCTCGAACTGCTCAGAAGATTAATTTCAAGATTAATCTGTCAGCTATTGTACTATTTTTAGAACAATGGACTTCAGAATTCCCAGTGTTAATCTTATCAAAGCACAGTAAATCCCTTTAGATATGTACTGCTCTGACTATTAAAAAAAAAAAAAAAAAAAGAAAAGAAAGAAAAAAAAACTCCCATGGTCGTTTGACATTTCTGTTACTTTCTTTGTTGTGAAAAAAACATTTCCTACTGAGTTCTACCAGATTCTCAGAATGGTGTTATATAATCAACACTTTAAACTCAGTAGGGGGTGCTATCCTAAATTTTCGTAATATTAGTTCCTAATAATATAATATAATATAATAGTATAAAATTAGCTATACTGACTCAATCTTATAAATTTGGTACAAGGATGGGAAATTGGCTTTTTCACATCAATGAAGGGATGTTTCATTTCAATCTGCCTTTTTCAATGACAGTACAGCAAATACTTATTTGTCAGTAATTCAACACAGAAAGACAGGTGTATCAAGTCCTTTACTCCAAGTGCAATTTGTACCAGTTTCAGGCAAAACTGGTAACAACCTATTTTAAGAACTCAAAATGTACCATCATGTTTTTTTTTTTTTTTTACTAGTCTTGCTACATTAACAGTGTTCTATAGTCTTCTAAGGAATTAACAATCATGGACAGACATATTTTTAGTGCCTTTAGATGGCAGTGTTTTGCCACAATATACTGTAGTTACCAGGGTGGCTTTGTGTTTTGCACTTGCATATCGGTTCCTTGTTCAAAACCTTTCATTATGATTCGTCTGCACCCTTTTTTTTCCCATGCGTTATGCCCTCGGTTACCATGTCCCGTCTTTACTCTGCTGAATGCCTAAAACAGTAACTGGTTAACAGAGCAAATGACAGTAAGACGATAAGTAAGGATTACTGTTACTATAATAAACCCTGCAAATTTCTGCCAAACTTCTAAGAAAGCGCTGTAAATAGGTACATACAGCATCACAAGGCAGATCTGCAGTTATTATACCTTGCTGTTTCTTGTGCCCAATAGCTGCAGTGTTAAACTACAGTGTGACCTCACTCTGCTGCCCTCTGCACCAATTCCCTGCAATTAAGCAGCAAAGTCCTGATAGCTTCTTTTGTCTTAGGTAGTTTGTCCGCTCTGTAGATAGAAGATAAATACCACAGAGTCTTGACCAGAAGGTCACAAGTTCACATCCTGTCTAGAAATCACCTGTAAAATACCTCGGAGGGGCTATGCATAGGACGAGATAGGAAACAAAGGCCTTGTCTGTTTCACTGACTTGAAATACTGTTGAAATAGACTAA
The DNA here is from genome assembly GCF_017654505.1 of Polyodon spathula. NCBI lineage: Eukaryota > Metazoa > Chordata > Actinopteri > Acipenseriformes > Polyodontidae > Polyodon > Polyodon spathula. The sequence goes on from NC_054543.1 coordinate 6,363,701, forward strand.
CTGAGAGGCTCCTGCTTTCACCCAGCTGTACATGGAGGGAGGATTGCAGGCAGTAATCACTTTAGTTTATAACTGTAAGTTATAAGCCACTTTCCCATGTTATCATAGAAAATCCGTAGCAACCGGATTCCTATGTTCCCTGCTATTGAGCTGCATAATCCAATTGGGTAAAAAAATGTGATACGAAAAGGCTGCTTTGCGTTCATATATTGTATATGTAAAGGCCACCCCTGGTTCTGGATTGCTGGTCCTGGGCCACATCGAAACTGTGGCTTAAATGTGGCCCTGGGCTGCCTTTTCTTTTTTAGAGCGTTCACATATGAGAAAAGACGTCCCTGAGACGGCCTTGGGACTTGAATGATAATGGATTGCAACAACAAGTGTCCACCTGAAACTACGATTGACAGTCACGTTTCTGTTCGACTGGTCCACTATTTGTTGCCACCTATAGAATGCACTAGTTCATCTCTGCTGTTGGTTTTTCAGATCATTAGCTCTTAACTGGAGTTATTAGATCCCAAAGTGCATATTAACCCTTTAATCCCCACTGCTCAGAATATAATGACATTAGGTCTTTCAGCAGCTACTCAGTGGATTGGCTGGACTTCTAAAGGGTTAACTGAGAGCTGGGGACTGACCTCTAAACCCTGATGCATTGACCACATTTCCTCCAGCTGTTTTACTTTTCCACCTCAGTAATGAGTTTCATTTATAGCTGATTTCAGCCTCGACCTTTGACAAGCCTCATTGTTCTACAGCATGGTTGTTAGTAGATTGGTATATGTCTCCAAATCCAGGTCAGTACACAAATACCTTATTTAAATAATCCCCACTTTGAGACTGTGGTGCTCAATGAACACACAGTATGTAATGATGGTCTTTATAACTGACTACTGTCCTGTAGAGAGTGTGTGTGTGTGTGGTGGTTGTGTCTGTCTGTGTTATGGCACAGTCAAATCACTAGACTTAAGAAGGGGCAGATCAAGTCCTTTAAAGTTCTGTCAATTTAGTATACATTTATTACATGTTCAGTTTGGCTGGGACAAGAGGGATTGCAAATGGCTTAAAATTAACAGAAAGAGATCCTTCTATATATATATAGCTATAATATATATATATATATATTATATATATATATAATATATATATGATATATATATATGTATGATATGTGTACACAAACACACACACACTATAGCCAGGTAGATATATAAATAGATATTGTAAAAATAAAATGTAAAATAAACAATAAAGCGGCTTACAAAGCTATTTACTGGTCTGAGGTATTTTCTGTTTTCATGATCTTCTATTAGTTTTTAAGGATCTTGTTTAAATAGTTAATCATAGCAAACAACACACTAATCGTCCAATGCCTTCCCATTACTTCACTGCACATCACATATCTCTAGCCATACCCAACACAATATAGGTCGATACCAGAAATATTTTTTCACTAATTCATTTTGCTTTGACAGTAATCAACTACGACCAAAAAGCCAAGGGAGATTGATATCAGAATAATTTCTCTTGCTAGTCTTGCATGTCTGCTATCAGTACCATTCTCTATTCGACAAATATGCCAATCAACAGCTGTGTGCGTTCAGTTTCACCAACACACACACACACACACACACACACACACACACACACACACACACACACACACACACACACACAAACAAATGCAATGAATGAAAGAGAAGTTTGCTTACATGTCTACCCGCACATCATGCAACATGCCGCTTACCAAATAACGGTTTACAGTATGTGTGGCCAATTAAAACCAGGTCTAACGGCACGATATTCAATTAAAACCAGGTCTAACGGCACGATATTCAATTAAAACCAGGTCTAACAGCACAATATTTAAAACAGAACCATATCGAGCCTTGGCCGTTACCTCATCACCGGAGTGAAATCAAACACTCCTTTTTAGGGTTGTCACAGTAAACATCATGGGGGGGGGGGTGTTATCTGACATTCCATTCGAAAAACAAGAAGAAGACAGAGATTCTGAAGGTAACACAATAAGGCTCTGTCACAGTCACAGGAGTATCAGTTACTATAAGCTGTGCTGAGTAGAGGGGAGATTAAGATGTGGATTACTGAACACTTACTACATGTCATGCACAGGAGAGTAGTCCTCACTGCAGGCCTTCTTTAACCTAGCACAAGTGGTCATTTCTTACAAAGACCGATGTATACATTTTCAGACATATTTAAATAGCCTGTCACAATAATGATTGACTGTGGCAAAGCATATAGTGACAGCTTTTTCAACAGTTTTCATTAGAGGGCTTTGCAAACAAATTATCGATTGTTACTCGGCAATTGTAATCCAAGCATCTGAAGCAGAATATAACATGATGGCAGGTGTATTAAAGCAGGCAGGTGGGCTCTGTGTGAAAGACAATCATTTCAAGATGTATTTTTATTTATTTGTTTTTTAAAAACATACAATTTATTTCACTTCAGTTACTCGCTCCCAGCATTCGGATTGTGTGCACTTTTCATTCTTTTCAATAAACTTAAAAGTGGTCACTTTATCTTACCCAGGTTCGGGTTGACCTTTAACACTTACACTTGACCTCTCACCCCCCTGAACAAACCATTGGCATTAAACCTTGCTGGAGCTCTGACCCAGTTTCTGTTTGACCGGACCGAAGGCGAATATAGGTACAAGTTGTGCTGAAGGAGGTAAATATGGTAGTCTGGTTTTAGTGCAAACTGTAGCCTTCTAATATGGTGGGAAAACAGAATAATTAGACATCAGGTTCATTTAACCATAGTGCTCGTTTCAAGGATTTATTTCATATACTGCACTTTTATATCATGCACATTTTTTCAATAATAATGAATGCTTCTCAACTAAAGTGAAAGACTTTGAAGCTGTCATATCGGATACTTCCAAGCATAGTCTACAGAACTGCCAAACATACCTTTTTTTTTAAACGGCTGCAGACTTATAGTGTGAGTAGCTGAGGATATTGTTAGGAATGCATTATGGATTTAGGTTTCACCAAATGCAGCTTTTTTTTTTCTTTTTTTTTTTTTAAGTTTCTGGCTGTCAATCACTGCTTCTTCTTTTCATAGCTTCAGATACAGTTCAAAATAAGCCAGTTTATTGTAGGCAAAAAACTAGTGATCAAAGGCTTGCCAATAAAGAGTAAAGTCCTTGTGCGTTGAAGTAATTGAAGCTGTTCCTTATCTGCACTTGTGTTGTTTCCCATTTTTTAGTTCGGACAGCCAAAGGCTTTATGGAAGGAAAGCGAGAAAGAAAAGAAATTAAGAAAGCTGTAAAAGAGCTATGTGCTATAATTACTGTTAACAGAATCCATCTGGAACAAGTCTTTTGCTGATGAGTTTACTAGGTTTAACCCACATTAGAGAAATGTACTTTAACGGTATATAACAATAATGTCTGCTTGAATGGCCTATAACAAGTCAAATGTTTTGTTGCAATTTTTTTTTAAAGAGTCTGTGTCAGCTGTCAATTAACATCAACCTTATGTTCCCATTCATCTGTAACCTTTTTCATGTTGCGATAAAAGGTATGCATTCAAAGGTAATCCAAATACCTCCTGCCATTCTATATAACATCTCCAGTTGTATATAGATTTGCAAGGAGCTGCATTTCCCTTGGTTAAAAACACCTTTGTAAGCAACCTTATGAAATGCAGCCCCTGAAAATGTAAAGGCCTTGTCCTTCCCCAACAGAGGAGGACAAGCAAACCAACAAGCTCTCATTCAGGCCCATTGTAAAAGGCAGCCCTGCTGCGTCTCGCTAACTGATCTCCAACAAGCTTTTCATTCATTTGTGTTTCACGCAGCTGAACTGTTTCTATCCGGGCCAGAATTACAGACCTTTAATCAAACAGAATGTACAAGGCAGCTGAACTACTTAACCGCTGTGCTTGTTCGGGAGGCTAAGATAACCAGGTGTAACAAAAAGCCCGAACTTTATCCTTCCCAAGATGAGTACATTTCCTTTCTGTTGTTCCCAACAAAGGGCAGCGGGTACAAATGGCCCCCTATCTGTGTCACTGGGAAGTGGAGAGCAATTTGTTTCTATTAAACAGGACGGTTCAATTTTTTTGATTTTGTTGGCTTTTCTCCCTAAGTAACTTGTGCCAATCATTGACTTTAATCTGAACTGCCCTTGACCGGGGCCTGCCATGCTCAAAGAAGAATTTCCCTTTTCTTGCTCAGGTAATTGTGAGAACGCTGGGGAAAGCCCTGGGGAATTGGATTCAAACAAACAATTCTGCCATTCTCAGAATTGTACAAAGAGTAAACTTGAATGCGACATTGAGTTCTGTCAGACTGCACCTGCTGGTGATTCCTCTAACCCCCCCCCCCCTTTGGTTCATCGTGGGGTCACTATATGCTTCACTATACTGTGCTGGCGGGGAGAGCTACTCTGCTTCCAGTTCACAGTAAGATTAGATTTGCAAGGGTATGACCTCTCTGATTTATACTGGGCATGATAAAGCAGTAAATAAAATAATGTTTCATATAAGAATAATAAGGGTTGGTTCGAATTCCAAGAGATTACTTTCTTCTGAGTTTTTTTCTTATTGTTTTTTTTTTATAGCCTTTTCTTTAACCCTTTGACTGTTCCTGCCAGGCAACTTCATTTCACATAAGCCTAATAAGGGTGACCCAGTTTTTTTCTCTCTCATCATCAACCTCACATGTCAGCTATATAAGAGCTTTGGCAGGCTAGAAAATGTCTGATCTTGCTATGTCGGAAGTGTTTTCTTTCTTGTTTTTTCTCCATTACTGATCATTTATGGCTTTTGAATATGTGTACAGAAGTACTAAAAACTAATTAGATCAACCCTTACCTATGCTGGGATAAGCTACCTGTGGAGTTTATTGCAGGACATTTGGAGCAATGGGAAATCCCTCAGGACTGATTCAAATAAAGCACCAGCCCTGGAGTTATACGATGCATATCCCAGTGCCCAAATCGAGGATTAAATTCAACCCCTTTGTAAAACCCATTCCAAGAATATTCAGTGTGGTTTGTTTTCCATCATTGATAATTTGCAGAAGCACAATAAATAATGAAAACAAAATAGCCCTTTATACAACGCATGTTTCACTGTCTGTTTTGCATGGCAGCGATTGTATTGCAGATAAAAATCTACTCTTTGAGAAATATCCAAATGATGCAAGCGTGGTACTGCTTTCAGGAAAATGGAAAGATTTCATTGTATTCATTTATTTAAAGTTGAGGGATACATGGAGAGTTTAAACTGCATTTACTTACTCCAGTTCTACATCTTTCAATATTGTGCTGTGGGGGCCAGCAGTGGATCGCCTACATGTCTAAATAAAACAAGCTTTTGTGCACCTGATTACAAAATGAGGGTTTAGTGGCATTAGGAAAGAGTTTCCAGAACAGGTTATTAACTTGAAAAGTGCATTAATCATTTAAATAGTTACTTACTACTTACTGAAGTGCTGAATGTATTACAAAATGACTGACATTAATGAACTATTGGTCAAGTAAAATATGTTTTTGTGGTTAAAACTGCAGTTGTATATTTTTTTTATCCAGGATGCTTACTATAATTCAAGCTGTTTTTAAGTCTAGCTTGGAGTTCAGACATGACTTTTGGTGCATTTGCTCCAGTGAGCTATTATTTTTTTTTTAAAAAAGGTACTGATACTGCTACAAAACCAGCTGGCCTGCACTGTTCTTTGCCTTTATTGTACGTTGCTAAGTTTTGTACATAAGAATATGAAAAATATTGGGAATGACAAAGACCCATTGCTTTTTAGAACTGACCCCAACTACTGAAGTCATGATAAGAATTAGAGAGGTCCCTTATAAGGGTTAGAAATACTGCATGTAGTGATATATTACAATGTTGTGGCTCAGGATCTCACCTTCTGGCCAGCGGGAGCCAGTCTTTTCAGATAGTGAAACAACCTCGCTCCTAAAATCACGGCAAGCCTCCCTCCCATACAGAAAATACAGTGAAATGTGGGTCACGAAAATACAGTATGTGTGCCATGTGTGCCAATATATATATATATATATATATATATATATATATATATATATATATATATATATATATATATAATCATCCATTATTGTAATCGATCAACCATGAAATCTGCGTAAACAACAAACTAGGCTACATGACCATTTGTAACCGAGCAGTGCGGTGTCTGTGTGTGCCTGGAATCCTCCAAGATTGGTGGGCTGGATCATCAAAGTTAAGGGCCTTTTTATTTATAGTTTGTTTCAAAATAAACCTGTTCTTCTTGGGGGAAAAAAACCGCGCTACCACTTCTCAGCACCCTCTTCTCAGCATCCACATGCACTGGATCTGTAAAGGCAAAATAATAATAATTACTACTGTCTGTGTCGGTATTACTTTCATCAACTGTCTAGGCATCCTATCCAGTTGTATCAGGGGTTATAACAATTGCTTAGTTAACATCTACTTTTCTGTTTAAATGTGTGCTCTAATGTTCAATGTTTGCGACATCACATAAAAAATAAGGGAAATAAAATAAGGCAGCTTGCAACACTATAAAAACAGCTTGAACTGTCTACAGTATATTTAACTGTACCATCTAGAACAAAGTGCCTGTTACCAGTAAACATCCGGTTATAAAAAGGGGACAGGATTGTGAAATTGTAAACGATGAGTCTCAACTTGTGTAAATAATCTTCGCTGTTGCTGTATTCAAATGTAATTTACTTAGCCATCCATAAAAAGCACTGTAATGTGCGTATTTTGCAAAACAAATTTTCTGCTTTCTTTGTAATCAGTGTGATCAGCATCCGTGTATTTCCAGGTGTCTTGCACATAACAAGGGGAAAATTCAAATTGAAAAATGGAATATAAATACATATTAATTTCTTAGAATTTGCCTACAGCGATCAAATTAACCCAACTTTCTCTATTCAAGGTAGAAAAATAATTATAAACTCAGGAATGCAAGATTGGAAAAAATATACATGATATTATAAAGTTAGAGCCCAAAGCAAAAGGTACATTTCCAAGAGAAATAAAGCAATTGTAACACAGTAAAACAATCCACAGTGGCAGCTCTGTGCTTATAACGGCTTTTAAAAAGTGCTGATACCAAAGAACAAAAACCTTGAAAAAGTGTGCAATCATTTGCATACATTACATAATACAACAGTTATCTTTATCACAGTTGTTTTTATTTTTTGTTATTTGGTACATTTTAAAAGTCCAAATAAAATGGTAGTGCCATAATTCCAATGTAGTTGTAGTGCTAGGAAAGAAGCTGTTCTGTTATTGTTCGGTGTAATTTTTACATTTAGAATGATTGTATTCTTCTCTTTGTATTTCTCTTTCTCTTTGCACTTGCTTACAGATGGTATGATCAAGTCTCTGAGCTCTATTTGTCTTGGTGGTGGAAGGAGTAAAACTAGTGCCTTTCTTTGGAAGGAATTAATTTACGCATTCATGAGTTCTTGTGTCACGTATAAAAAACCAGATTTACTTCACTACCTCCTAAGACAAATATTTTTCACATACAGTATGTTTGTCAGCTCAACCATAGGCAAATTGCCCAATTTAAAATGAAAACCCAATAAATGTATGTATTTACACAACAGGTTTTTTTGGGTGTTTTTTGCGTGTTTGCTACAATGTAACTCATTTATTTTTGGAAAAGCCATGCAGTGATAAAATACATTATTTTGTTTCATTGTTCAATGTGTGACATGTATATTCCTCATGGTTGGTATGTCATACATGTCAGAATACTGTAAAACTGAATACCAAGTCCCTGTTTTCCTATGCACCAGGGCACTTCAAGTGTGTATTATTTTTTTCATATTCATTGTACCATTGCTCTCCAGTAAAGGGATTTTCTTTGCTCTATTGAGGTGGGGAAGTGGGGGTAATCTTGTGTTCTCTGCATGTTTATACACTCTTCAATCCAGGTTTATCTTCCTGATTACTGTAGTAGCTAGGCCTCATGAAACCATCCTGTAATGTAAGTCTTTCATAAAGCACTCTAAGCCTTTTCCTTTTTATTTTAAAGCCAGTTAATGATAAATCTTGAACAAACAATCACTCAGACTGAGCTTCACTTGGTGTCTGGTTAAAATTCAAAGCGTATATCAAAATAATAATAATAATAATAATAATAAATAATAATAATAATAATAATATATAATAATAATAATAATAATAAATAAAAAAAAATAAAAAATAAATAAATAAATTAATTAATTAATTAATTAATTCAAAGTGTATAATAAAATCACACAAAGCCCTTATTGAAAAAACAATGTGCAGCCTTTAACAGTTTAGATAGTATTAATTTCAAGCAGGAAAGCAATAATTATATACCAAATACTAAACTGGTTTATTAGGTGGACAATTGGTGGGGAAAAAAAAAAACAGCATTTACTTGTATGTGCATTAACAATACCACCCAAAGCCAGCTTTCATACTGTAATGTATGATACTGTAATGCTTTATACAGCAAACATATTCATACACCACAGCAGTTAACCTCTGCAAGTTTGGCTACAGAAGTGACAGAGTGTATTCAAGACCTTCAATGTCCTTCCTCATGCAAGATACTAATTAAGCACTGGACACATATGGTACAATTAATTTAATTAATGACCATCTTTTAAGGTTTGAAAAAAAAAATCCTATTGTCACCCTCCCGTAGAACCCCATCTGGGTCGTTGAGAGGCGTGAAATGCACAGTTATTATTAGCAATCACCACAGACCATCAGAAACTGATCTTAAAGCTGTAATTACATGATGAATGGCTGTATAACACATGCCCCCTATTTGGCAGCACCCTGGAGACTGTGGATAATAGACAGCAAACAGACCTCTGGCAAAGACCTTTCAGCAGGAGCAGTCCATTGTTTTTTAATCAACACACATAGCCTTTCTGTTTAGCAGTGTACAGAGTACAATTACTAAGTATATAGATATTATAAAAAAAAATATTAATATATATATATATATATATATATATATATTATATAATAATATATATAATATATTTTATAATATATACATATTTTGTATCCTACATGCGAAGCAAGGGCAATCTTGTTATTCAAATTGAAACACATTTACACTGACATACACAACAATGCAGTAGCAGACCGCCTTTTAAAGATAATGGTTAAAGCAGAAATTAATACAATGGACAGTCTATTCATTAGACACAAAATTAGGAAGTCAGTTAAGCGTTAATGTGAGTTGTTTTTACTTCTGCTATTTGATAAATGATTAGTCATGAGGAATTAACATTGATTGTGGGTTTAAGAAACAATCGTAAACGTATCATATAGCATAGGTGTTCGTTTGAGTAATTTTCTGACTCACTGAAGCTTATATTAAATTGAGGTCAAAGCTTAAAGTTGCAGGCCCAATTGTAACTTTTAACTGCAACTTTATAGCCCTGATAAAAATGCATTTGGGTAAAACATGGGAGCAGGTGTTTTTTTTAATTCTTTTTAAGTCTCAGTCAGTATTGTAATAACCTGAGACTGTGTATTTCCATCTGGTAAAGTCTCTAGGAGCAGCAAGAAAATGAAAAAAAAAAGATCTTTGATCAAGTGCTGTGTCACAGGGTGACCAAAACTGCCACTCTCATGCAACCTTTTTAAGCACTTTTCTTTTGAGCAGTTGTGCATATGTGTGTATTTTTATTATCTTTTTGAGTTACATTATTTGGAGCACAATTTATAAATATATTTTTTTGCTTTATTATTAATTGCGCTTTTGATTTTTCATGTTTGTTTCACATAGAGTATTGTTTGTGATGGCAGAGATGGCAGAGAGATTGCTGGGTGTTGTAGTTTTTACTGAGATGGCTAAAAGCAAACTGGTGATTGGATCAGGTGCAATATGAATTATACAGGCCGGCTGACGATAGGTCGGCAGGGAAATAGGGGAGGAGTGTCCCTGTATTTAGACAGGAAAAGGAGGACCAGCGGAGAGAGGAAGGAGCAGGGTAGCTAAAGCAGGCGACAGACGACAGACGACAGACGACAGACGACAGACGACAGACGACAGACGACAGACGACAGACGAGACATGCAGTGATTCAGGTGAACTGGAAAAAGAACATGGATGGCAGAGATCCGCTGGAGACAGGAAGGACAAAAACAGTAACCGCGGGATGAGACGCTAGTGGCTTGGAGCTGGGTCTGAAAGTTCAGGGAAGTGATCAGTGTTCTTTTTTTTATTCTGAAGTACTTATCTGGCTGCTCTAAAACCATTTTAGTTTCATTATCCAGTTTTTTACTTTTTTACCCCGCGTGCTTTTATTATTTGAGTGTATTTCATTTATCCTTTTTTATCCCTATTTTATCAGGTTTGGCATTGTAAGCGGCTCAAATAAATAAAGCCAATGTGATTTTAGTAGTGATTTTGCCAGTACTGTTTTGGTGTCTTGTAATAAATATTAGTAGCAGCAATACATTTTAACCTTATATTTAGAGGAAGGAAAGCCATGGCAGGCAAGCATGGTTTATGTTTTTAAACTGTTTATTAGAATTTTTCTTTTTGATTGCCAACGGGTTCAGGCACAGTCCTCCGCTGTGGAGATCCAAGGGATACTGCAACCAACGTAATGCCATCCAGTTTAAGTGCCAGAATACAGATAACAACCCATAAGTGCACCTTCAAACAGCTAAATTGGGAGCTACTGAGCAGCGTTAGGCAGCTCAGCTTGCAAATTATCAATATGAAATCAAGTATCGACCAGGCAAAGTCAATATAAATGCTGATAAACTGACCAGGTGGAATACCAGGAGCAAGGATTGAGCCCTACTGCCCAGGTGACTGCTGTAAGCCAGGGTGTGTTGTCAACATCATGGGACCCTGTGTGGTGGGAAGTGCTCCAGAAGGTGGACCTCATGCTATAGCAGGTATGACTATATGTAGGATGCAAGGAGGCACCTATTGTTGAGGAATGAAAGCAAGAATCCAGAGAAGTAATCAGGCTAGTGTTGCAGTGGCCTTGATTGGACATTTGTGACGGAGTCCTTGTGTGACATCTACAAGACCCTGGAACCCTGGAAGCCAAGACCCTGTCGATACTGCAGAGAGGATTCTACTGGCCTGGGATAGATAAAGATACATCGCACTGGTTGACAATGTGTGAGCGCCATACTCTGAGGAAGGCTCCATTGGTATCGGTAACCACCTGTGCTCTACTAGAGGTAATTGCAATTGACTTTCTTACTTTGAGTCGACCCACTCATAGATTCCAGAACATCTTGGTGGCTACAGACCTGTTCACTAAGTATGCCTGGGCTATCCTGACATGTGACCTGACAGCATGCACTACTGTACAAGTACTTTGGCAGCACATTATCCAGTCTTTTGGGTGTCCCGAACATTTCCATTAGGAAGGCCCGAATTTTGAATCTGCACTGATGGCAGAGCTCTGCAAATATTATGGCTGTAGGAAGTCGTACAATGCCTTACAACCCACAGGGGAATGGCACCTGTAAGTGGTTTAACCAGACCTTCTTGAACATACTCGGCACTTTGAGGCCAAGTAGCAAGGTCAGTGGATGAAGCATTTACCTGAAAGAATGTATGCTTACAACAATGCTGTTCATGCAACCACTGGATACACACCCTTCTATCTGATGTTTGTCTGGAATGCACGACTGCCAGCAGAGGTGTCGCTTGGAGCATGGGTGGGTCAAGAAGAGGTAAGCACAGAGGAGTGGATGCAGTCTCACCATCTGATCCTAATTAGAAGAAAAAAACACTAGTTTTAAAACCTTTTTAAGCAATTTTCTTTTGTACCCATTACCTATTGTGTATGCGTGCATATTTTTATTCACTTTTTGATTTGCTTTATTTGGAGCACGTTTTGTATACGTTTTTGCTTATTATTATTATTATTATTATTATTATTATTATTATTATTATTATTATTATTATTATTATTTTGCTTTTGATTTTTCATGTTTGTTTCACAAAGAGTATTGTTTGTTTTTATAGCGGTGCAAGGCTGTATGAGGTGGTTTATATGTGAAGGCAAAGAAGCTGCTGGTTGATGTAGTTTTAACTGAGATGGCCTAACGCAAACTGGTGATTGGATCAGGTGCAATATGAATTATACGGGCTGCCTGATGATTCTGGTGAGCTGGATAAAGAACAGGCAGAGAACCGTGGGAGACAGGAAGGACGCAAACGAAACTGCAAGTAACCACAGGACGAGATGCAAGCGGCTTGGACCTGGGTCTGAAAGTACAAAAGCAGCTGTTGGGCAGCATCAACGAGATCTTGACAAATACAGAGTTCAGGAAAGAGATCAGTAGGTTTTTTTAATTTTTATTCAGAAGTATTTATCTGGCTGCTCTAAAAAGCATCATTTTTTTGTTTCACTATCCAGTTTTTTACCCCGACTTAGTAAAGAGTGCCAACAAATAACTAAAGTCAATGTGATTTTATAACTGATTTCAGTACTGGTTTGGTGTCTTGTAATAATTGTTAGTAGTAGCAATACATTTTAACCTTGTATTTAGGGAAGGAAAGCCATGGCAAGAAGCATTGTGTGTGTTTTTAAACTGTTTATTAGCATTTTTCTTTTTTTTTCCATAGATAACTATTAGAGAGAGCCGCACAGTACCAGCCCAGCCTGTTGCAGTACACTGACGCAAATCCCTACTCACAGTCCTGGAAAGACAACTATCCGGTCCAGCAGCAAGTGGGCGTGGCCTCAACGGTTTTCTTAGACTTCCCTTTTTTTAATCTTTTTAAATTTCTTTACACTCTAGCAAAGGAGTGGGTGTATTTTATTTGTTCCTTTTCCACCCTGGCTATAATGTGGGTGGATATTATCTGGTTTTAAATATTTATTTTACATATTATAAAAAAAAAAAAAAAAAACTTGTTTTAACTTTAATTTTAAGTGCTTGTGTTGTGTGTCCTGGGTAGGCTGGTCTCTGGTCTGCATCCTACTGTCGCAATAACAGACGGACCTGTGCAGAGTAACATTTTGGTTAATACAGTACAGTTCTATTGGATCCCCTGCCCACAACCACAAAGTAGCACAGTCAGCTACAAGAGTTGTCCCGTGACGCCCCCACCTCTTTCGACAGCTGCTTTCATCAAAGAATGAAAGCGGTCCAAACAGAGCAAGCCGAACTTGTATTATCAGTATATAGGATTCTGCCCTAACTCAATATAACTCACACACTCAGCTTCCCAGAATGTGTTGCCTGCTTCAGCTGCGGTAGATCCTCCTTCAACCAGTCGGTCAGTGTCAGCTGTATGTTTATGGAAGTGTTAACCAAGGTTTTAATTGGTCTATTCATAAAGGGTTAATGTCTGTCGAAATGAGAAAACAGGAGTACATGATCGGATTTCGTCAATAGTCGCCTACTTAACAGCAGTTGTTATTCAGATATTCCGATGTGTCGTTAAGCCCCAACAATTTTCAGCTATGAAGGCATGTTTTTTAACGAACTGAGAGAAAGGTTAACGATTATCTCATTAGTATAAAGTTTTTATTGGTCCTGCACGTCAACTTGCTATTCATAAGAGTGAACGACAGCAAAATGCTGTTGATAACTAGAAGTTATTGAACGCTTTCTACAGTGAAGTCTAAACTAACGACAGCCTCGGCAGACTATTTTTTTTAAAGTCATATTTTATTACTACCCTTGCTGTGTATTACAGATTAACATACTTGTGATTAACACTGCCAATTTTGAAAAATATATTATAATCTGTAGCTTCATGTGAAGGAACATGTTTAATATAAATATATACTAACACAAGAACATATTCTCTGATATGATTATTTGGAAACAGTGCTGTGAAGCAGAGAGCAAGTGAGAGACTGAGAATAGATAGTTATTTTATTATTATTATCATTTCTTTGCCGTGATCCGCTGCTGACAGGGGTCCTTTTCTTTTTATTTTGTTTATCAGTGTTCACAATAAACAGTTTGGATGAATACTGCCTGTGTGAACCTATTTATTTTCATGGAGCTGTTACAATATACAGCATACCAGTGCTGCTGATTCAGTCGGTGTGAAATTTGGGCTTGCCTGGTATTGCAAAGACACTGCGAGATCAGTGTTAGAAAGGGAGTTTTTATTTTTTTCATGCACCACAAAACGATCCATTTTGTGTACAGTGTGCAACACAGAATGAAACTTTCACTGATTCATAAACATAAACTTGTCCCTGATTGATTCCCTGCTTTAAGCAGGGTTTATTAATAATAATAATAATAATAATAATATAATAATAATAATAATAATAATAATAATAATAATTGAGAATTTGTAAAATTAACATTCAAAGTTTTCAAAATTATTTAAATGTATTATTATTATTATTATTATTACAGTGCTTTTTGTTGAGTTTTTTTTGTTGTTGTTGTTGTTGTTTTTTGGTCCTGCAGTTAAGAATGAAAATCTTATGTGTGCATATGGAAATGTGTTTTCCAGCGTTGCCAAACAAAATGAAAATACAAAGTATTTATTCAAAAAATACTTTTTTTTTTCTCTAAATTAGGACATGAATTTTTGGCAGACTTAATAGGGGCATCGGAATTAGGTTTTGCAAACTGCCTGTGACTGCCAGCTGCAGACTCGGGTCTCGTTAGTAGGCCACTGTCGGTGGAATCTGTTTTTCTTTTTGTAACAGCTACCGATGTCACCCAGGGAACATTAATAATGCTGATGATCTCATCAAAAAGAGGTGGATTTCCATTCTTGAACGACTGTATACCGATTCCTAAAGTGCTTTGCGTCAGTCACCCGTTTGCTCAGATCATTTTATGAATAGCAATATGGATGACTTTCATTTAAACAAAATTCGTTTTATTATGGCAGGCGACAAGTATTATTATGAATATGGCCCCAAGTAAGACTATTGAGCCAATCAATGCTCATCTGTCTCCTAGTAGCTGATTGATACCAGAAGTTTGTGTAGTCAGCTCTTAGCTAGTTGTTATTAACAATAATAAGTAAGGCGTTGTTTTTTAAAGCCTTAGCTATCATTCTTTTCTACACTCCATTTAACTGTTTATTGAAGTTCATTTTCATTTTAAAGTAAATGCCTTCAAGGTCACTATTAAAAAAAATATTTAGGAAAAAGTAAACTCACTGGTAATCATCCCAAATAAGATAACTTTTTTTGAGTGAAGTAATTTTTAATACAGTTCCATGACATTATTTGGTTTCACTGTAAAAAGTGGGCTTTTATTGGTGTTCACCAACTGTTATTAGAAACCTTTACTAATAAATGAATTAATCTGTGAGCTCTAAAAAGAATATTATCAAACCACTGTACAGTATGAGGCCCTATGAGAATTCTGTTGGTGGTCAAGTGATTCTTCTTGATTCTTTTCCATGGATAATTGGGTTGGGGGCGGGGGGGGTCAATATTATCACTGAGCATCTTCACCAGAAACTGTTTTTAACATTCAGATAATAATTTCAGTTTCCCTTGCTTTCCCCATGCTTAGACTGAATATACAGTGATTTTGTATGATAAACACAAATTTTTACAATGGTTTACCATACACATTTTTATTGTGTGTTCACTATCCTTTACTGGACTTTGCTATGCTTCAGAATGCCACAGTAAACTTTTTAAAGGAAAATACATTTGGTTATTAGTTTTTTATACTTACATTATATGCTTAATAGAAACTTTGCTGTTATAAAAAGTACACCCCAAGAAAGATATAACTGACAGTTAAGGAAAAGGAAAATTGTATTTTTTTTCTCTCTCTCTCTCTCTCTTGCTGTATAACTGTCTGGTCAAAAATATTTGTTTTAACCCATGGACTTTTTAGTAACAGATTTAGCCTAATCTTGCAGTTTTAATGCAAATCAGGCCCAAGAGGAATAATAGAGAGTAAGATGCATTTGTTTGTCTTATTCAAAGAACTGGTATTTATTTTATTTTTTTTGGACAAACACTAAATATTGTGTTTCCAAGGCATTAATCAGATACACATGCAAACTGTTTTTCTCATAACTGCACCTTTAAAATATATATATATATATATATATATATATATATATATATATATATATATATAATATATACTATATAATTATATATATGAAATATGCCTACGCCTGAAATTTGCCTATTCACCCTTAAACAATAACTGTGTCTATGTTTAAAGCGATCGTTGAAGTTTGTTTTGTTATTGTGACACCACCAGTGATATTGCCGTTAGACAGCTGACTGAGGCAGTATTATTTATTATATTAATTTAACTGACACTTTTAAATTAGTTCTTCCGTTATATTTCAAATATTTAGCTCCTCCACCTAAAGTGGCAACCGCAACTGCCATGCCAGACAATGCATTCATTGGTCATTCACTCAGTTAAGATTTTGCCCCAGAGGATTTAGTACAGGATGAGATAATAACCTCCCTAGCATCATGGTTGAACCGTCCAGTATCTCTTTAAAGCAAGTAAAAACATAGTTAAGTACAGTAAAGCATTTTTTGCCAGACTCATTGACAATACCGACAACCTGTAACCTTTGAACAGAGTGCATCCTGCGCAAATTATCACCTACTGTACTAGCTCACAGGAGAAGCAGAGGTATGCTGTCAATAAAGGTGTCGTCTGCATATCTAATCATGTGGTAAGTCTTTAAAGATCATCACCCCCCCCCACTCAACAAAAGTGAAGCCATAGCTAACCCCACTGACCATACCTGAGCTGTCTGTCACTTTACACATTCTAAAGATTCTAAAGATTCTAAACATGGGAGAAGTAGAATAGGAATGAGACCCCTTGTAAATGCCTTGATTTAAATCCCCCGTCTGTGAGAGGGATGTAGTATTGGAAGTGTCCTGTAGATGGAAACAGTGGTATGGTGTAATGTAAGTGGTATATTGTGAAAGCGTGAAGGTGAACCATGCTATGCAGGTGATAAATTGTAGGTTTTTGTATTTAGAATTTTTTAATTATTAGGTTAAGTTCAATGGCGGTTCACACTTTAATACATGTTTGTATGGCATTATGGCGTTATGAAAAAAGCAGCTAAATAAACATTGCAATGGACACTGGTGGCACTGCATGATTAGTCAAAAGCCCATATAAAAGTAAATATTCATATTATGGTTTATATAGCACTATAGCTGGCTATTGTGGTGTGGCCATGTTAAGAAGAATGTGTATTGGCCATAAGAATATTCGTGTAAATGCATATCCCAGGCCAACGCCATGCATAACATCAGCTTGACAAAAAGGGCTTAAAAAACATTGAGAAAAAAAAGAAGTCACTTTTAGATTTCTTGTTGAAAACAGCAAGAATGCCATAATTGATGTTAATATTTAACAAATAATTCCATTCCATTGGTCAAGTATACTCTGGGCTTTTTCTCTTTACATTTTAACAACCTTTTCTCTTCCAATGAATGGGTGTCCGTTTTCTAACATTAGCACATTCATGTCAATAGAATGATTACTCATTACCAGTCACAGAGTTTGGGGAGGAATGAGTCGCTATTCACCGGTGCCCGCTGCCAAATGGACAGCTTTGCTTGAATGTGGGAAGAAGTTAGTTGTTTGAATCTCCTAATTAGAAAAAAAGACAACATTTCTCAGCAGGTACCTGGATACAAGTACATGCCAGGCTGTTAGCCTAGAAACGGACAAAGCATTCCTGCATCTCTGATGTTTTTGAGCTGTGAAAAAGATTTCAACTACAGTCTAGTGTACATCCAAGAAAGAATGTGTCCAATTACTGTGGAAATTGTTGAGAGTTAACATTTGCATTGAACTGTAGCATTTTTTTAAATGAAATAATCTCCTGATTATATTTGTTTTTGTTGCAGTGCGGAGACCTTTTTTTTTTTTGCTAGGCTATTAAAAAAAATAATTGGGATACTTGATGAGCCTAATGTTTTCTAAAAAGCATAAATTGCACTGTATATGTGCTCAGTTAATGAAGTTAAATTATAACAACATAAATCAATTACAGAGTGTTAACATGTTTGTTAATATGTTTGTTTTAGCAATCTGTTTTATTTATTTTATTTTTTTATACAGTCAGACTGCAGATTGATGCACGTTGTGAAATAAATACCTGCCTTAATACACAACTTAGGTGACAGGTTTATAAAGAAAACTTTAAGAGCCCACATAGGTAGTATAACATGAAATATGTTACTTAAACACTAAAAACAAGTCCGCTATGTGCGTTCTGTATACTGTAAGCCCATGTTTTTTAATTGGTAAAATGAGTTTGAATCCCAATCTCTGCCTTCCTTAAGACAAAGGCACATGACACTATTTCTAAATCTTTAATAATCTGCTTAAAATAACCTTGTTAGGCACTTGTGTTGCAAGTAGGCCTGCTATACTTTGTGTGACAGGCCTACTATAAACAGCAGTGTCTTTAAGCGACATGAAGGTTTTAATGACAGTCTATAGTGGCACAAACAATGTGGGTTTATGAACAAGCCAATCCAAATCCTGTAAAAATGGACTTACTGGTCGCAATGTTTTGTCCCTTAATCTTGCTGAAATTGAAATCTTGCTCATTCTTGATTAATTAAACTTTCATTAAAATAATACATAAAACATGAAAAACGTTTTTGAGGTCAATGTCTTGATTCTACTGTATTAGTTTTGATTTTACTAGATTGGTTAGTCAGTTCTCACCTTTTAATATGTTTTGAGATAGCTGCATTGTTTTTATATTCAACTAAGGTAATGTGTCCTACCTGTGATTCTAATGGAATGCCTCTGGGGTTGCTTATTGCTGGCTGGCAGGACCCCCTTGTAAATGTGGCTTTGGTCTCATTGAGTTAAATAAATGTTGTTGGTAATGATAGAGTATTATAGCCTATGTATGTTCAAGTTTGTTTAGAGGTTGTTGTCCGTTTTACCTGCATCTAAAGCCATGCTTTCTGCAGTTACACCTGTTCCATCTTTTCATTTACACTTTATTTTAATTTTACATTTATGTTCATATTAAATTACTTGTATTCTCTAGGATATTTACCACCATCTTATTAAGGGGTAGTAGGAAATGCAGGCCATGCTTATGTTTGTTAATATTCCATTTATATGATATTTTTTTCTTCTCTTATTTACCAAAAAACTAAATAACTAACAAACACAGATGGGCATAAATACATTTCTCTCATTATTTTTGTAATTTATAAACAAAAATTGAACATTGAATAAAATATCCTATATTGCACTACTGATAAACAAACTTCAGTGTGACTATTTATTCCCCCTTCATGAAAAAAAAAAAAAGGTTTAGATGTTTAGTAACGTGACAAGGATAAATTGTTCCGTCCTTTCTGTCTGTCACCAAAAGGTGATTTGTTAAATTTGTCTTGATAAATGTAAGGAGGGAGACCTTTCCATGGTAGTGACCTATAATTTGCCACTAACAAATACTCCAGGCTGGGGAATAAAGGCTTTTCATTAGACAAGCCTGAATCAGAAACAGCTTAGTGAAAGAGTCCTTTGTCTAATTGCTTACCATTACAAATAACATGTGGCAACAGGGTATAGACAGTGTTTTCAAACACTGTGAAATTGCATCATTGCCCCTTCACAAACCCAATAATAATTGAACAATTAAACTTTAGCTGTCTAATTACCACTTCACTGCTACCAACTGTACTGCAAATTACAGCAACTGGAGTCTGCGCAAATGAAGTCTATTTAGACTAATTCAGTATTGTTGGGTTACATACTCAGTAAGCAAAACTCTTTTATAGTTAACTTTTATTTTCGAGTTAGGAGTAGGTATTGTGCTCCCTGTTCCGCTGGAATGGTAATCCAGATTAATTGCAAAATTCAAAAGCAGGGCCTGCAGTTTATGGTACTTGTTCATGTTTGAGCTATTGAAATCAAGCTCCTAATTTTAAAAAAGTGCACAAACAGAACACGCGGATAAACCTTGCTAAGTGTACAAATGATATTTTAAACTGGAAATTGTAGCTGTCTGTTCAATTTAGATAATTGAGCCTTTTACAATTTTTTTTACTTCATTAATTGGTAGTGAATCACCCTAATTAACAATATCTAAAAATAGCAAATCAGACAAGAAATTAAAAAGGCTAAATTAAAAAGATGGAACTGTAAAAATTGATGTCTATTACTGTACATTAGGCATACCTAGAGTTAGAGTCATCACTAAACTTACACCATGTATAAATTGAATTACTATGCTGTATACACTGTGTATATACATACCTACAGTATAGTAAGGTAATTTATATACAGTCTAAGGATAACTCTAACTAGGTAACTCTCACTAATTATTAAATTAACATTTAAAATTTAGAAATATTAGGCAGATTTTCGAGTATTAGTAGTAAAAAATGCTTGAAAAAACCTAGCACCTCGGACCAGACTTGGCATTGACCCTGAGGTGTCAGACTCAATACTGGACTCAAGTCAGTTTTATAATGTGCTTCATTTATATTTTTTCAAAAGAAAAATGATCATTGTTCTTTCAATTGTGTTAAGGACCATTTGCAGAGATTTACACAGTGTAGTTTACAATTTCCAACTTAATCATTCATATTTAAACATTTATTGCAAAGCCATTAATTTCTCTCATGCTCTTCCCCTCTAGATGTGCTTAGCGCCAAAAAAGTCTTTTGTACAATAAGGAGAACGCTTTTCGTAAAATTACAGGAACTCATAATGATGCTAATCGTTATTTTGCATTTCAAGTTAGAGCTTTCGGAGGATGCAGCAAATAATAAATTACACTAATTCTGGTACACCAGTTTCCCTTCACCACTTACCCTGCATTGTACAGATCTGCATTGCATTTGAGGACTACAAAGGTATATCATGGGTGACCTTTTTCTTTAATGTTGCGCTAGCATCACTCAAAAGCACAAGTAGACAAATGTGACAGTAGTTGAGTTACAATTCATGTTACGATGCAGCAGGTGTGTTTCAGCTTGCTGCCAATAAAAAGCCATAGTGGATATTACTGTGCTGGCAGGCTTTACCCCAGATATAAAAAACAAAGCAAAACAAAAGCAGAGCTGCTTTGACGAGGACACCCTGGGCAGGATTGTTAAAGATTTTATGTGCGTACAGGCTGCCTGAAAGGAAACAGAAACTGTTAATTGCAGAACATGTTAATTGTGGGCCATTGTGTGCCATTGTGTGCCACTGTGGGCCAGTTATGCCATATGTATTAGGCCTGCTGTGCGCTGGAGACCAAGGAATTGAATATCTTTTTTATAAATATTTGGCTTATTACAGAAATTTAACTGACTATAGGTGTGTGGTAATATCAACTTTACACTTGGTAGATATAGTTATGTGAATAATGAATTTGATTTAGTGCAATAAGAAGCTGTCTATTAAACAAACTGTAGTACTGATACAGGCATAGCTTCACCATCTTTATACATTCACTCAGGCAGTCATTAGCATTCACTGTGATTCGAAGCAGGTGAGTTGCTTTACGTCTGCCTCACATATCACGCACAATATTCACAATATTTACCATGGAAATTGGGAGAATTAATTATTTGCTGTGAGCTTTCCTGTTTAAAAAAAGAAAAGAAAAAATAAAACCACTGATCAATTCTCTGGACATTTTTACACAAATGAAAAAAGAAAACAAAAACCTTGGATACTGTTTAACAAAGTTATAAACATTAACTTTACCTTGGGGTATTTGCATGCACCTTCACACTTCACATCTGTGCTGTACCCTGCTCTCACTTTGCATTACAGCAACTTATTACACTGTATGCCAAGATAAGGGCATTACATGGGTTCATAATAGCCATTACTTTTTAAAATTATTTAAACGGTGGAATTGTGTGATATGGTAATTGTTATACATCTTGTTATTTTGGGTTGGTTTTACAATAATATCAAAAGAGATGTATTCATATCAGATTTGTAATGTACCAAGTATTTATGAATGCAAGAGGTATAGTTAATTATTATATTATTTGGCAAACACAAAAACATTCTTGACCAATGATACAATCAGAAAATTTGAATACAATTTTCCTATATTTATAGACATTTCCCAGCAAGATAATAACAAGTGATAAATAGGATCACTGTTTCAGTGTGAGGTAAAGGTAGAGCCATTGTTATTTATTCATACCACAACATCTGGCCCGCAGTTGCTTTGCATCATTTATGCATGCTAAACAAATTGGATTTAGGTATGCAAACTAATTGCTAGCTTTCACAAGGGTGCTAGCTCTCTATGTTATAGATACAGTTATCTGTCCACATTTGTTTATTAATTTTGTTGTTAGTCTGCTCCTATTGGTGACCATACAATATGAAGCTGGACTGTATGTATGGCATAGTACAGTGGACACTAGAGCCAGAGCTCAAATGTAGTTTTGTCTGTAGATTTTATTAAAAAGGATACCAGTTTGTCAGCAGATTCATATCCAGAAGAAAAGCTGATGTTCCTATAATGTATAATATTCAATTTTAATTCATTATTTTACTTACCGGCATAATAATAAAAAATGCACAAGCTGCTCAGGCTATGCTTCACTTACTGTAATACTGCCCCAGCACTTGGTGATGCCCCAGCTATACCAGCTTTCTCTGATGTACATGCTTATGTTTTTAAGTCATTCTTCTTTCAGGTTTCATGCATCAAGAGAAATCCCAACCAGTAACGAACTGTAAACCTGCAGAAACACTGAGAAACAAAAGTTATGCCTTTACCAATAGGCAGCCATCTAGGTTACAAAATTCTAGCTCTGGTGGCAATGTAGTGTAGCATGTAGTATGCATCTATACTTTCATAGAATATTACTTTCAATTTCAAGTGCGGCTATTACCTAATCAGTCATTTAAGATAGGCATACAGAAAAGCACTGTGTTTAAGGAAAGATTTAATAAATTAATCTCTTAGTGGTAAGTTTTAGAGCTTTGAAATAATCATAATAATTCTCAATCTAATGGATACAAGTTTACAAGCTACTGCACTGCATGCTTATGTTGATGCTTATGACTGTTGTAAGTGATCAAACAGATATTAAGCAGTCAACGCAGGAACCCGCTGGCAGAAAATATTACCCTAACTCATAATAATGTGATCAGAAGGAAAATAATGATAGCTGATTAAAGTAATGCAGGTGATGAAGGAAGAGATGCCAGCTTTAGGTTGGGTGGCAGCTGTGACCCTAATTACACTGGCTGATTTATACTTGATTAAATCACTATATAAGTCACCTCTTTTGTAGAAAGCAGTTAGGCTACTTATATTCTTCACTAAACAGTAGCAATTTTGTTTGAAATAAATGTATGCAGCTCTTTTGGGAGCATATGGTATATTTCTCTCTTATTAATAATTCATATCAAATGAGCAAAAATTAGTTGGCTCAGTTACTGCTGGTTTTGTCCTGCATTAATTTTGATTAGACATTTTGTAAATGGGGCTATTACATAAAAAAAGAGTATATATGAATTACTTATTACAATTTTAAAGACCTGGGTAGTTTAATGCTTTTTATCCCTGTAGCATTTACTTCTTATTTATTTTTTAATATAACGTTTAGCTGCCCAAACTCTGAAGGACAAACTTCAAGATGTACATTTTTAAGCCACAAAGTAATTAGACAGGATATTATTTCTCCCTCCATTAAATAAAGTTCATTCATAAATTAGACATAAAACTTTTAAGAGCTTGGAACAGACAATAGACCATTTTCTGAGCGTTTGCAATTTAAAAATTAACCATGCAACAGAACATTCATCTAATTTCTTGCAAAGGTGGATCCTTATTATAGATGTTTGGGTTCTCTCTCTCTCCCTCTTTCTCTCTCTCTCTCTCTCTCTCTCTCTCTCTCTCTCTCTCTCTCTCTCTCTCATTTTAAAATAGTGTTTTAACCCTATGTGCACCTCATTACTTAACATTTCTAAAACCTAATAAATAATTGTTGCTCCATCAACATAACAGATATATAATTCACAGCCTTTTAAAAGTATATATAGCACAGTTTCTCATCTGTATTATACATTCTATTATACATTTATTATACATTCCAAAGCATGCATTTTAAATTCATACTGGATATATATAGATGTTTATATCCACTCAGCCAGGGGTCAGAGCAGCTACCCACTTGAGTGGTTGAAAATCAGCTTCTATTTTACACAGCATTCTATACCATATTTGTTATATTACATAACATTACATTGCAAAAGTATAGATAACTTCCATGTAATGTCCATCTGATACAAACCAAAATCCAGGTATGCAATGTCAATAACAGGGTCTGCTATGTATTATATACAGGCTGTAAAATGCAGGACGACTTGATGACTTTGTGCTGCTACTGTGGAAAACAAACTTCCACCGTTAACAGAAGCTCATTAAAACAAGTGCTTGTAGCAGATTATTGGCAACATGATTGTGAGAGTACCCAGCAACAGAATCCTGTTGTCCAACATATGATACCTGTCAGATTTCTGTGCCGTGCCGTGAATATTCCAACCTGAAGTCATAGACCTGAGCTAGAACTGAGAATCTTGCATGCATTATTCCTCAATGCATCTATCCCAAAAGGGTTGTTTGTAATACCATTAACGTGGACACTTTATGAAAGGCTGAAGAGCTTTAGAGGACACCAAGGCCTCTGTAATCTTCAGCTGATTGAAGATGTCCATTAGGCCTATCCATAAGAACACTTGAAGTGGTACAGCTGGAATGAAGCCCCATTTCATCTGCTACATAATACATAGAACATAATGAGACTGCATAAAGAGTAAAGGGGCATTGATCCCCTGATAACTTGGTAAGATGCCATTTTTAACTGTAGAGCTTCTTTCTTGCATTGCAGTCTCTCAAAGAACCACGGGGTGAGGTGCAGTGAATAGGGCAATGCCACACACGCTCATTAGGTTAATTTCCTGTATGTATTTGTTTATTGGCTTGGGGGGTTTTTTTGGTAGTTTTTTGGGGGGGTTTTTTGGTGCCCATTGCAATAAATAGAGTATAGCTTAATCATATTAAATTTTAGAAGCACTATAATAGAAAATAATTGCAATTGTCATTATAGTGATCTAAAACTAAAATGTATAATAAGGTTATATATTAAGTTAGCTGAAACTGAAGGCTAACTGTGACTTATAGTAATACTGTACTACTAAACAGAAAGCAATGCTCCTGTATTTATAGCCAAAGAGATGTATACTACAGTTTTCATTGCAACAGCAGATCACTAATGTGCCAATCCAATTCATTCTCAAAGGTAAAGAACTCACATTACAATCAAAGTGACCTTTAGTATTGGCAATCCTTAGCAATTTTGTTTAGAGGTCCTTGTTTTTGAAAAAGCAGACCCCAATAAGGACCTGAAGACCTTACTCCAAACCTTTTATTTCAAATCTGTGAAAGGACTCTTCTCTTGCTTGTTTGTGTCTGGCTTCCAGTATGGCAGTCGTAATGTCTCCCATTGAATCAATCCATTACACAGGGAACCAGAGTTAATGTTTTCTGCTAGTACAGACAGGGTGAAAGTACAGATGTAAATGAACATAAAACTACAACACAATACCCTGTAGTCTTACAAATCTGTGTGGCATGACTTGACCACCCCCCAAACAGGTGCTAAAATCTTAATTCTGCTAATGGAAACTTCACAAATTTACCTCATGTGCTTCCCTTAGCTCTCACTAGACGGCAGCAGAAGCAACATGCTGTCCTCTTGTGGAGTGAATGAGTTTCTGTCCTCTTTGTATTATTTATAATTTATTGTGCATTATTTAATATGAAAAGTGCTATATTATTATTATTTATTATTATTATTATTATTATTATTATTATTATTATTATTATTACTATTATTATTATTATTCATGTATGAATTTCATGTTCTAAGAAAAAATGCTATCAAATATGTGTCTGAATTGAGATTTGCATTTCTCCTCGTTTTTCTCCTTCCCCTGTAGCTCAAGTTATTAGCACCACTGCGGGAGAATTTGTGAGATTGGGAGATAAGAGTGGCAACGATCCATCGGGGACTCGTCAATCATGGCAAACTGCTACCAGAATTGAAATTACATCTGCATTTGAATTAGCAACATTATTTGCCAATTTAGTTCAGAGTGAACATTTTTCCATTGAAGATGGAATTAAATTAGAAAATGAGTGAGTCTTTAATTTCCAGATTATAAATCATGGAATATAATTCAACTCCTCATACCTTAAGGCCAATTACATTATCCTAAGCGACATTTTATCTTCCGACCATCCAAGTGATATCATGACGGGGGAACCATCACACAAATCAGATTTGCTCTGTTTGCAAGAAATATAGCTGTCTCCTGAATTAGACATAAAATATAAGTATCATTTCCTGCACTAAAGCTGATTTTACATGAAATTTGATAGTCTTTTTAACTCATAAACATATTACCACATTACTTTGTTCAACAGCAATAGTCACCTTTCAGCAAGATAAACCTTATTGGTTAAAAGATCACTGCTGGGATTAAAAAGAGTTGCTTTTTATCAGTCTGGCTGTCAGGGAAACATCCAGGGAATGTTGGAGGGCAATGAGAGGGATGTTTCAGCTACTGAACTTCTTTAATTTATCATCTCAGAGGATGTTGGGGGGCACGTTGTCCCCTTTGTAAGGTCTGTTATCATACTCCACAAGACAAGCAGTTACAGTGAAGACTAAGTAAATTGGTTCCTATAAAAACTGAGGCTACAGTAAGACTGCATTTGTACTGCACTGTGTATTCAGCAGCTACTGCACACGTTGTGGACAGTTTGTTAAGAAGTTCCTAACAAAATGGCTGTACTCAGAAATACACATAGCATTGTCTTGCGTCTGTTGTATTATCATGCCCTTTTCAAATTTTTTTTTTTTTTTTTTTTTTTTTTCCTCATAGTCACATATAAAGAATATGCTGGACCCTATTCACAAAGCTTTAACTCATGAGTTAAAAAACAAAAAACAAATTCTGAATAAAATACAGTTTGATATTCAAGTTTTGTCCTTCTCTAACATTAGAACATTTCCACAAATAACAAAACACAGTAAAGGACCTGTAATGCTCCTGCAAACCCATCCATCCTGTTTCTCAGCAAGTTTAATTCTATTCCACCTGCCCATGGATCACCTTCTTATTATTCTTATGACAGTTCATTCATTTAAATAGATGATTCACTCTTTTCAACTGAAGCCACCTACACTATACCACAATTTCCAGATGCTCAAACCGTTTTCTTGTTATTTCTATATTCTGTATATTAACTTGCTCATTAATATTTGTATAAAGTCTATTGTTATTTACAAAGAATTGGCGTTCCCATATCACACTGTCAACAGTTTTGTTACCACAGCTATTACCAAGGCTTAGTTCACTGATCTAGGACTAAACAAACTTGTTTTTTTAAAAAATTTAAATTTAATTTTCCTAACCACTGCTCATGGAATACTTGCTTTCTTTAGCTTTGGGTCAACCCCTTGAAAACAAGACTTATCCTAAACAAACAAACTAATCTAGACATTAGTGTTGTGTCTTCTTTAAAAATATGAGCAGTTGTAGGCAGCGAAATGGGTTTTAGATTAAAAGGAAATAGAACAAGTTGAGTCTAAATAAAATGTGAGATGCATGCCCTATTAATTTACAAGGTACATGGATGAAAACAGATTTACTGCTTATAAAGCACACACAAAAACTACATCGAAATGCATTGAAAATACAGCCAGTCTCACTTGCTGATACAAGCAAGGTGTTCTGTTCAATTTAAATTGTTAACATTTGTAATTACAATAAACTAATTCCAACATTTTTTTTTTATTTAATATTTGTTGATCATTCAATGAGCTGATCGTTTGCATTTGGTCCCATAAGTTAAAACTTAAAAAAAAAACTTGGTACTTTGCCCTACAACATTATTGGTGCCATTTAAAAAGGCACTTCACAAACAATACATTTTATATTTGTGTAATAAAAACATATTTCTTTTTTTTTTAAATTAAAATGCCTTAAACATCAGCTATCGTATTGTGTCTGTATGTGTGCACGTGCTACTGAATGAAATGAAAAAAAGAAGAAAGAAAAGCTCTTGGTATCTAATTAAGTGTGCTTAGCTGTGTAAAGAATGATAGAGCCCTTTAGAGTCTTATTGCCATGGCTAAACTTGCTCACTGGCCCGCATCCTGCCTGGTGCTCAGAGCTTATTAAATATGCATCAGCTCTTGAAACACACGGCACAAATAATGTGAGAGTTCTATTAGAAAAGGAGATTTCAAGGTGATAAATGTTATTTCGAAGCGGCCGTGATACGACTCATATTGTGCAGTGATTGGGGACAATATTAAAACCCACAAAAGGCCATTATACCTACATTCTTGTTCCAATTCATGCAATATCGCTACTGTTTAATATGATTTCTATTTATTTTTTTCTCTATTGTTAGAGTTTTATTGAGGTTGTGCCTACTTTATCAAACTGATCTACGCTGGAAATGGAGGTCACGCAAGCCAACGCATTCACTCCAAACCTCCTTTTATTGTGCTTCACTTGCTATGAGCTCATTTAGGAAGCTCATCGCAATATACAGCCTCTTATTCTGATTTCAGATTCCTGACAATACTATCTGTCATTATTTAAACATATTCCATGACAACGGCAGGCTTTATTTAACTTGCTTTATTATTGTACTAATAATGCCCTGTTCCTTTGTCTGCTGCAAGAGGAAGACAGCAAAGAGGGGTAATACACTGGGTTACATTTTCATCCAAATGATGCTTTGGTGGTTCTCTCATAAAAAGCAATAAACCCTGACAGCACATTGGAGGTTCACAGATAAGATTTTGGATCTATACGTTTCATATTCTTCTTCAGGAGGGCGAGGTAATGAATGATAAGTGTTTGACTTTATGATCCGTGCCAAACTTCATCATCAATACAAACATCTCGGGTCTGACAGCTATTCGGATTTGAACCATATCAGAAGGGCGTCCTTCAAACACCCTGTTTGTGAATAACAAAAAATGTTATATGTTTTTGATAGACTTTAAGTAAAACCAACCGAAACAGGCATACAAGACTCTATTTATATAGTTTGACATATTTAATATATATTTTTCTATATATTGTACCTCCCCATCCTTTACCAGAGACACAATATCATGTATGGCAAAATGTATGGTGTAACGGTATATTCATTGTATACAGGTTTTGTAAATGATGAGGCAAACCAGCCCATATTGTGTAGGGTAGTATTGCTAATATGTGCCAAATAAGCTACAAAATTGGCTGTTCATTTGATTGATCAACTGTTAAAACAAATGGTCCAAAACATAATTTAATTTCACATGGCACTGCATTTTGTCTAGTTCTTTAAAGAAGATCTTATTACCTTGTATGAACACATACTATTGTCAAAGATTATTAATTGCTTTTTGATGGATATCATCTTTGGACAATACACTTCAAGTGGACCTTTTTCAGTAGTAACGGGGGGTAAGCAGGACCTGGTCAAGAAGGCCCCACCACCATTAGTCAAACCAAGTTCTCTTGCCAGGTCTCTGAAGCTTGTTTGTCAAAGTGATGCAATTGTTCTGCATTAAGATGAAGTTTTATTCTTTCACTGCTGGGGCCAAGGGCTAAGAGGTTTCGATTCAGCCTACGGGCCATAGTGCGACCATGCTGGCCTTAATCACGTTGTGATCACACTGCCTGGGCTCCTGGTCATCTCTTTCATTAATCACTGGGGCTGTCAACAAGGAAAACATTGAGACAAAACAACAGTACTAATCAGATTTTGATATATCATATTGCTACAATAAATACGAACTAACAGTAACTGCAATGAAGTATTACTGTGAAATTTCACTTGAGTATATCTACTCCAGGTACTACTGCATTATAATCTCTGAGATGGCTCTTCATAGCAATTTAAAAAATGTATCAAATAGCAAGAGAAGAAAGATGATGGGACAGAAATACATATATATATATATATATATATATATATATATATATATATATATATATATATATATATACACACACACACACACACACACACACACACACACACACACAGCAGTATTGTGATTAAAAATGCAATCCCAGACTGCTTCCTGAATATCGCAGCACAATACTATTACTATAGAATATATTTTGTAAGAGCTTATTGTGTGCTTGTGGCTGCAAGCCTGGCCTTTGTTCGAGTCTATCTGTTTTATTGAATAAAATTAGGCAGTGGATCCCTGTGGTTACTTTCATGAAAGCACTTGACACTCAAGTTCGCTAAACAAAAGGTATCTCAATGCTTCTTATTACTTGGAGAGATTATTCCCTGAACCTGAATGGAAACTTCAGACGTGTGAGGTCTTCGTTTCTCCAATGACAGTGAAGATGCAAGACAGATAATAAAAGCATTGCCCTTCACCGAAATTACTCTGCCAAAACCCTGCTGTTAAAAAGATTAAACTCTGAAAGAAAAAAGTTAATATATAGTTGTTAAAGTTAAACCTTGAGACTAAAGAAACAGAACGCCTCTCTGCAAGCAGCGGGAAAATAACCCATCTGTCATTACAGATGGGTGCAGCGTGTATGTTTTATAACAAATTGTTTGGAACGTGATTGAAATCTGACAAAATAACACCATGTTTTATAATAATGTCCCGAAGCAAAAATATGGTCTCTATAACTAAATAGTACTTCATCACCTTTGCCATTCTCAACAGCTCCCATTAATAGCAAGATCACAGTGTTATGCCTCTTATTCCCCAGCTGACCATGTAAGTGACAGCACAGGCTTCGGCAATGACATTGAAAAATATTTGCACTGACATGGCCACAAATCACCATAAGACAAGTTTAAAACTCAATATTCACTGAATGTGCATCTAGTATATTCTTGTTAAAAGTGTAATTCAGTACTTTCTCTGCTCCGCATTCTTTTATTATTATGGTATTGACTGAAACTGTAATAAAGTTGTGTTGCTTGACAGCAAAAAAAAAAAAAAAAAAAGAGAGAGAAAGAAATGCTTGAGTACATTTACTGTAAGAAAGCTTGAATAGAAAACATACCCTTGATTGGGGAACATGTAAGTAATGTAATGAAGCTATGGACTGGTTTGAGATTGTAGCAGAGGAGCTGCACTGCTATAAAAGTTTCCAAATAGAAATAAAAAATAATAAAAATTGAACATAGAATACAGTACAGTGGTAGATAAAGACAATCTGGGTTATTCAAGTCATATTCATTAGTAGCACTAAAAACTATAAATACTCACAATTGCTGCAACTATCCTCAGTTCGAGCAAGGGCTCTACTTGATAACCACTTAAAACAGCAGCCTAGTATACTAATTATATATCAATATTAAAATTCAGTAGACTTGGCCCTTGCTAATCCAAATCCTGATCATCCAGACTGACCTTTCACTGCTTTCTCTTAATGAAATGCCTACTGATCACAGTTGAAACCGAACCAATATCATACATTTATGATAATAAAACAAATACACTAGACAAAACATTTGTGTGTGTGTTGCAAATTAGGATCAGTGTAGTGTTCCAAACGTTAATATGTAGACATTGGGAATTCAGCTTCCATAAACAAACATTTTCAGTGCAGAAACAGTACCTCCACAGTTTCATGGCCTTATAAAAAACAATGGTAGAGTTTCCATGTGTGTTTTTTTTTTTTTAGCTTGAGACATTTACTCGAGAAAAATGTCTCGTGTGAAATGCTTTTTTGGGTTTCCATTCGCTCAGTTTATTTTACTCGAGTAAACCGGGCATCTTGCTGGTGGGATGAAGTTGTGCTGCATTTATTCTTTCACAGATCTGCAGTGGATAGAGTCTTTTCGCGTCACCAGGACAACATTCAGCTTTATAGTGGAACTGGTAAAGGACGATATGCAGCGAAAAAGGAATTACGTACAGCCTCCTGTGCCATTGGAAAAAAAAAAATAGTGGCGATTGCTCTGTATAGGCTAGCATCCTCAGCTGAGTACGTTAGGGTTACTCAGCTGAGTACAGTGTAGTAAAACCACAGTTCATTGCTGTATTTACAAGTTTGTCAACTCCCTTGTTCAGAAGCACTGCAACCCGTACATAGCTATTGCAGGACTGTCCTGCTTCTCCCGAATGACACTTTCTTGCTTGTTCCTACAGGTAGGACTGTTTCATTTTTTAAAAAATGTGTCCCTAGCTTGTGGGAATGTTCTCTCTGTTCCTTTTTCTGAGAGTGCATCAACTACTTGTTGGCACATATGCTTATTACGCTGTTTCGAGCAATCGAGCTGGCTCAATACATCCAAGTCACTAACTATACACTTATTAATGCCCGGGTTTCCTCCTCGCTCCAGCGATTTTGAGTGGAGGGCAGACACACGTCGTCTTTGGACATAGCTGGGATCAATAGCGAGGGAATTCAGTTACAAACATTTAGTAAGCAGCTCACTTGTTCTTCGTGTTTAACTTTAGCATAGTTTTTACAGCAAGGGTATTCTCAAACAGCTGCTTTAATACTATAACAAGGGCAAAACGCAGCTCATGTTAAGTGGTTTTATACAGAACTGGAAAGCCACAAGATATATACAACATGACAGGCCAGACACAGCAAAAAATAATAATAAAAAAGCCGCCCACATTGTCATTAAGGTGAACTACAGCACTGCTAACCATAAAACCACCCATCAGCCACTACTTTCTGCCGTCTTGGAATCCACAGTAACAACTTACCTGCTCCCTTGCAGTATTTATATTGATGTCACTCAAGGATAAACAAGCTAATTAACATTTACATGTGAAATGCAGGTTTCTATGGGAAACTGGGTGTGGATTTTCCCATGTTTTTTGTCATTTACATGAGTAAATGAGTTTTACCCTATCCCTCTTTTTGGCCACAAACCTGATTTACACAAGTAATTCTCCCAAACGTGCACGTGCATCGCCATTTCACGTGTAAATTGCCCCACATGGAAACCCCATGAATCTCACTGCAATCTGCACAGGTGGTGATGACTAGATTTCAATCCAGCAAAATCTGTTATGCATTTATTCATGTGCTAAAACTAGTCAGAGCATTTGTTTCAGTGTGGTGAAGACTGGTCAATATTAAATATAATTTCATTGTGCTTTACTACAGGTTATGGTTCTGCCTTGTAATTCCAATTGTAAGGCATATTGTCTGGGATGTTCTAATAGTATTATCCCTCTATTTCACCAAGCAGTTTAGGCCTTATCATCTGTGTTTAGTTTAATATGTGCATGATATGCTCCAGTAAGTGTGCTTAAGGCACATTGTTAACATAAGGCCAAATCTATAATATAGCATGGACAATTAAGTGCACAATTTTTGTATAAATGCAAAATCCCTCACTGTGAATTATTTAATTCAACCTCTACAGTTCATTTAATAGTGCTCTTTCAGCGGCGGTTTCAGTCACAGAAAACTAATTTCATTCTGCACTTTGATTTAATTAGATTGTATGATATATGGTATTGCTAATTCGGTGGCTCTGTACGCAGTGTCTAGGCCTGTCCCCTTCATTGTCGGCAATCTGTCAGCCCCCATTTTTAACAGTATTGAAAAATTCAAGCTTTATTATTGTCCATTCACTCATTTTCTCCCATCAGGAGGAAAGTAATGAGCTTTTCTTCTTATGAGAGCCAGCAGAGAGAGAGAGAGAGAGAGAGAGAGAGAGAGAGAGAGAGAGAGAGAGAGAGATGTGCCCTTAGTGCTCCAGGCATCAAGCAGCATTAACAGCCTGATTCATGAGTTAAGTTTCTAACTGCCCATGGCTATTAGCTCTCAGTCCTTTGGCTGTCATTTAGTTAACAAGACTCTTTAGTTAATTCACTCTTTTAATGAGACCATGCTGTTGGACTAATATATTTTACTGTATGAAAGGTCACAACAGGAAGCCAAACAGATCGGGTAATGTAGCGGGGAGCGGTGGCTGTCAGGAGCTGGTTCAAGCCTTGCAGGCAACCCGACACACTCTCCGGAGCTGTAATAGGCTGCAGAACTGATGGGCCCACGTTCACCTCAACAGTTGAGTGCCATAAATCACGGGGGGGCTAAATAGAAAGCAGGCTTAATCAGAAGGGCAGACAAAAAGAGGGAGCACGTGTTTCATTACCCATTTAATCACAAACATGATTGCTATACAAGCCATGGAAACGTACGCCGACCAGGGCTGACAAAGAAACAGCTCAGTAGAGTGCTGGTGGAGCACAATTCAGTTTAGCTGCCAGCATTAAATCCTGATGCTTGATCTGGACTGTCTAGGTTTTTCACGTTACAGAATAAAGTGTAGAATTTTAAACTCACTTAATACCGCAGCAGCACAAGGAGTATGGGGAAAGATAGAAATATATAAACCACTGCCACATTTGAAACATTGGGGGACACTTATTCAGTTCTAATAAATACTATAGCAGACTGCAATTCTGGAGAAGTGTGGAGTTTGATAATAACTTGCATTTAACTTTATGTTTAACCAGTTTAACCATAAATACATTTGCTTTACTATGTCTCCTGTTTAACATTAAACTTTTAAGAAGCCTTTTAATTTTCTATAAGTGCATCTCAAATCACCCTATTCCACAATACATGCATCTAGATTCAAGACGGTTATTTTCTATTAGGTACACATAAATGTAGAATAATTTAAATAAGTAACACATTATGTAAAATGTATTGGTTGCCCCTCAGTATTAATAACCTCCCACAGTATTATGGACTCCTCCCACACAAATGGTGGGATTGTTAAAACAAAACAAATTATATATATATATATATATATATATATATATATATATATATATATATATATATATATATATATATATATTTTTTTTTTTTTTAAATAAATATTTTGTTGTAGTGCAGGACACAATTTATTATTTTAATGCCTAGTGGCTAATAATACAAATAAAAAGTCCACTTTTTTACAGGTCTGCCTTTGCTGCTATTTCAGCTGTTCCTCAGATGAGTCCTTCTGCTTCTAATTTTCAGCCCATTGTCCGTCTCTCCTCATTGTCCACACTCTCACTCTATTCTGTCTCCTAACTGGGTTCTAGCTCAATGCAGGATCTGAAATGTTGCCTCCTCCCGTTTTAGGAACATGGCCCCAGCCACTTCCATCTTCTTTGTCTGATAATTACACCATTTTCTTTTTTTGTCATAAGATTAACCAACAGCAATGCAGCGATTGAATCCTTGGCACCCTTCCAAGTCTGGGATAAAAGGGTGAGCCTTACTGTAGAGCCAGGAGTAAGGGCTGGGGTGAGATCATGACCAGGACTGGTTTCATTTACTGCAACCTTAAGCTACTGTACTTATTCAATACATTTAGGTAATACCACAGACCTAATCTGAACTTGAACTGCCAGCAGACTAGTGGGGGAGCTGTCATCGTAAATAAAAACAACATTTAAAAAAGCAGTTTGGGAAGGGGATTCTTTATGCATTTCATTTCTTACCTTAAATATCCTGTTAGTTGTGTTTTGCACAACACTGGCAGGCCCAACCACAGCACACAAGTGGAAAAGCATACTCGTTTTCATATCAGCACCAAGGCATGTGGGGCTTGCAAGCTGTCAAACAGGGATCAGGCAAGCTTTGGGAGCAAAGAGGTGCCGATTTTAACCCCTGAACCAGATAATCTAACAGTAATCCATTCAAAACTAATCAAACATTTACAGAACTGCAGCGGCAGCGAGGAGCAAACAATTCATCACCTTCACATGCTCGTTACAGTCCCAACATCTCAATCTACCTATGTAAATTAGGCAAGGGACCTGACATAGGGTCTGTGTACAGAAATTATAAACAAATATTCATCCATTACGCTGCTGAAATCTAACAGCTGAAGTACTAACAGAAGCTGAACTCCAAGCCCTGGGTATCAATTATTTATAAAGCTGGAACTGACAAGACTGTCTAGGTGAATTAGCAGCATATGTCAAGCTTGTGTTATAAATCCCAGCCTACTGTAACACTCATTTTGGAAGAATGTATGAACAAGGTTGACGATATATCAACAGTTCTGGATTAATAATTCAACAGAGCAATACCTTAAGGGAGTACCCATGGAAATGTGGTTTGTACCGCAGTCGGGGCTGAAAATGGAAAGAAATCCCAAAAAGATACATTTCCCAACAAAGCAATGATCAAACAAACCCATTCTGTTTTAAATGTGTTTCACACGCGCACAATCTTTATTGCCCAGTAATTTCAGATCGGAAGCCGCAAGGCAAAGAAATAAAAATGAAATGCATTCTTTTTTTTTTTTTTGTCTTTAAAAGCCTAAGGAAAAAGCTGATTGCAAAAATATGATAATCGGTGATGAATTTAGTTATATGAGAAGTGTGAGGTAATTATTGTTAATAGAGACGCTCTATAACTCTACAAGACAAAATGATATCCTTGAAAGGTTTGCTTTGATTTTTTTTTTTTTTTTTCCTAAATTAATTAAAGGAGAAAATGAGCTGGATAATCAATATACCAGTAGTTTGTTTCTCAAATGAATTAAACATTATTTTAGTTTTTGTACAGGCAGTCATTCATACCCAGTGTGGACATCAAATAAATGGTAAGTTGAGTGATGGTTTCCATTGATTTATAAGGGGTTTTTAAATTGCAGTATGTTTTATTTTCTCAATGTTTGTCAAATATGACTTGTCTGCACATCTGTAATAGTTAATTTGAACAATAAAAAGTAGGAATAAACTGGTCACATGGTGAGCGAGGAAACAGACAAAAAATATAAATTTGCATTTTGGTGAACTCCTGTGCATTTGAAAGCTACTAGGTAAGGACTGCTACAGTCCTACTGTACATAATTACAGTTCAGCCTCCAAGCCTCATAAGTCAAGGCAAAACAGAACATGCCTCACTAAGGAACTAAATACTGAGTGTGTTATTAAAGAAATGCTGGTTGAAGAGTGAAGTTTCATTTCAAAATAAAACTTCTCATATATATATATATATATATATATATATATATATATATATATATATATATATATATATATAATTTATGATAAACGATTCCTTACAGTTATATCCAGTAAATTAAAAATGAATGAGGCTCTGTTCTTTCTTTTTAATATTTAAAGCAATATTAAAGCCCCTTGCATCCCATGAAAATGTTTTTTAAGGGGAATGATACCATTGGGCATTGTTTGTTGAACAGCTCAAACATATTTATTGTTTTTTGCAGGTTCTTAAAGAAATTCAAAGGCTTTGAATTGTTACAGCTTTGCAAGGAGTATAAAAAGACTAAAGTGGGAATAAACTGCACTGACATTGCTTATCAGTATATTTTGTTTCATTATAGCATGTTCTGTCCTACGCATACAAGGTCAAACATACAGAATGACTGTAGGTGGTGTTCTGTCTACTGAATTACCTGAATCATCTTGCAGTGCATGTATTGTAATCACTTTTGAATGTAAGTGGCAGGTTTTTTGGAAAAATACAAGAGACAGTGTGTGCCTGACAACAGGCAAGTCAGTTGACTGGCTTGTGATGTTCTATCCAGCGTAAAAAGCAGGTATGTGTTGCATATTTGTAATCTGAATAGCGTTACCAGATGTCCTGGGAAAACTGGGATAAAATTGTAAAAATTGTTTAATCTTCCAAGTTTTGCTACTGATTTCACTTTTTTTATAATCACAAAACTGTAGCAGTGAGCTCAGCAAGTTGACAACTGACTAATGTATTATTCAAAATGTAAATAAACAATCTTATGGATTACTTGTTTAATAATTCTGATTATGTGTTAAATAATTAATATTCTGTTTAACATCCTGGACCATGTTAAAAAAATGGCAATAGCTGATCTTTCATAATTGTTATGATCTGCACTAGACACACACGTTTTTTTTTTTTGTTTGTTTGTTTTTTAATTATATGAAGGGAAGACAAAAATGTCCCGGTTTTAGAAATCTATTAACCCTAAATTTGAAAGAAAGGTCTAGGAAGCTTCTGCAACACCATAAAACCCTAACCCTACATCAGGGCCAAAACTAAACCACCTCACCTGAGAAAGGGCTGGGATAATAACCGGAACCTCAAGGAAGAAATTCCCAAACAAGGATTGAATAATATCGCCCAGGAAGACTGTCTTCCCACAACTGTAGTTATACATGTTGCACCTTCATAACAAATGTACAGTGCGCCACAGTTACCGTGCTTTTATATGTTGAACACCTTCGTTAGTGCTCGGTTACCGGCTATTTTTGTCATCGTCCTACAAATACCTAAAATAAAACGTTTCAGATGCCTTCTTGTGTTGACTGTTGTAAACATCAACCATGGCTGAAGCCCAGGTGAAGCGCTGGTGGTTTATCACTGTACTAGTTTTTCTTTACGTTGTGCGGGCTGACGTCAGCTCTTTCTGTTAGTGCAGACGCTCCACGTGGCGTGTTGTTTGTTTACATCTTCCACGGGAAGACTGACATGGGGTGTGTGAGTGGCAGCAATCTGGTGCCATCACATGCCATGAATATTAAGTAACATAGGCTAACTACATGAAAAGTACAAACACAGATCCTGAACTACAACGAGGTGACGGTTTCATGACTACATTTCCCTTTTCCAGCAAAGTAAGAGGTTATGATAACGTTATATGTGGGCTTTGTTTACATGTGCAACGGTATCTCTTTGTTTGCTGCGAAGCGGTTGTGCTTTTACTAATATTATATCGAGTCAATCTTAAAATGTTCTTTTTAGAGAATAAATGTAGCTCTAGCATCCGTTAAAAAAACATAGCTGAATATGTCAGGCAAAATGGCCTAGTAAATGTGACATTAACGTGTGAAGGGTGACCACAGCTTTACAATAAGAGAATGACTTAACTCGCGTGGTTAGTTATTCCTACACTAATAGAATAAAGATTAAAGTTGTTTTTTTTTTAATGTGTCAAAGAACACACATACACACACATGCCTGGTTATGATGAATCTAGGCATTTGTTTTGAAGATGCTATTCTGTATGCTGTGAGTGTACTGTAGGCCGTGGTGACCAATTGTTTGTTTATGGAACACAGGGCTATTTGGATGATCTTAACAGCAGCCAATCTTAATACCGCTTCCTTTAAATGTATAAACCTTGATAGCTATATGACCTTTTAATAATGTTGGCAATAAACCGCCCCTTGGGGAATACCCCAGAAGGATTGCTATAGCGTTCAAATAGAATCAACATATAACAGGTGGTGGTTTGGATCAATAAAGTAGACACTACCGTCACCACTTATAAAGAGATTCACCCACATATTAGTAAAGAATATTAAGTTCAAATATTCAAATATTTTGTTTTTCTTCTACAGATACAAATCTGAAGATGTTCAAACATGGAAGTCGGCTGGTCCTGTTTCACCCTGCCTCAGCCTCAGGTTAAGAGGAGTTTGGTAATCAGGAGCAGAATGTTCAGGAATTGCAGTGTTTTATGGATTTCTTGGCAAAGCTGAGGTAATTTGCCTCTAAACTTTGCACTGTTATTTTATGGAGCGTTGTTGCGTGTGCGTTCTGTCTGGCAACACGACAGCAACACCCCTTTAGTTAAATAATCAAAGATCTCTCATTTAATCTACATGCTTTCATATCATAAAGTAATTACTTTTTACAAATGTCACTATTAGGAATGCAGGCAACTTTAAACACTTTTGTCTCCTATGTGACTTTCGTAAAGTAAAAACAGACAACAGTTAACAAACAGACACAAGACAAAATATCATGGTTCACAGTACGGCAACACAGGCTTACTAGGTTAACGAGCACATCCGCTCCTCCAGTCCTCGGATGCCACGCCGTCTCCCGTCTGAGTCGTTCAACTTGGGTACAGTAGCTTAGCCCCCTTCCTAAATGACCGACTTCCACCTACCCTAAGGAATATATTGTCATGCCATTTGATTAAGGGTACTCTGTTCCTTTTACATAGTGCCCTCACAGGTCAGGAGGGAGACCTAACATCAAGAATCATTCTATCTCTGTCACACACTATATATATATATATATATATTATATATATATATATATATATATATATAATTTTTTTTTTAATTATGTCTCAATCATAACATTCTCGGTGATGCAATACTTTTGGTCATAGCTATAGCTGTGATTAGCTTATTACAATGACAGTGGCTGCTTTTCCTATCCTACCTGTTGATGCCCCAGGTAGTGTTGCATGAGCAGCGTTGCCATGATGGTAAAGGGAATAATTCTGTATTGGAAATATTTGTAAAACACACATACTATAATATACATTTTAATATACTTTTAATAACATAAGAAAAACACACATTGAAGTTACAAAGCGATTGAGGAGTTTAATTCAAGAGCTCTTTAGGTATTCATAAGTTGTTTCTGCATTATGTAACATCATATATAGGTGCTGTTTAGAAAATGTGTTGAAAATTATTTCTCGCAGTCTCTTTAATGAGCACTTTTGACACGTCTTCTGCTTATGTGCCAAACAGCAGCTTTGTACATTTTTTTTGTGTGTGTGTGCTTGCATCATTGTGTTCAGACATTATTATACTTGTTCCCTTTTTTTGCTACTGTGGATTACAATTAACAGCTGTTTAATGTGCAAGGTGCTCACATTATTGCTATGCTGTTAAACAACATTTGCTCAAATTTACATTGTGCCTCTCTGGTTTATTTTTCTGTTGTCAAGGGCATGGCATGTTTTGCCTTGATGTTAAAACCTGGAAGAGCAAAGTATCGGTCCAGGAAAACAGCTGGCATTTAAACCTTACAGAAGAAACAAAGCATTACTCAAACACGTCCATCAGCCAGGTTGCTGATCCCATCCAGGTCATCAAGGTAACCCTATACCTACTGTTACCATTTCTTGTTTATTTTATCATTTTAAAATACATCTGTCAAGTTCCTTGGGGAGCGCTGATGGACAGCAATCTTCAAGGAATGCTACAAATTTTCGATTGGATTTAGGTTGGGACTCTGACTGAGCCACTCAAGGACATTTACCTTTTTGTTCCTTAGCTACTCCAGTGTAGCTTTGGGTCGTTGTCATGCTGAAATTGAACTTCCATCCCAGTTTCAGCTTTCTTGCAGAGGGCAGCAGGTTTTCCTCAAGGACTTTTCTGTACTTTGCTCCAGTCATTTTCCCTTCTATCTTGCAAGTGCCCCAGTGCCTGCCGATGAGAAACATCCCCATAACATGATGCTGTCACCACCATGCTTCACAGTAGAGATGGTGTTCTTTGGGTGATGCACTGTATTGGGTTTGCGCCAAACATATAGCTTTGCATTTAGGCCAAAAAGTTGCATTTTAGTTTCATCAGACCACCAAACTTTTTGTCACATGGCTACAGAAACTCCTGAGTGTTTTTTGCATACTTCAAATGGGATTCAGAGTGGGCTTTCTTGAGTAAAATACAGGTCAGATTTGTGGAGTGCTTAGGATAGTGTTGTCACATGCACACTTTGATCAGTCTTGGCCATAAAAGTCCGTAGCTCTTGCAAAGTTGTCATTGGCCTCTTGGTAGCCTCTCTGATCAGTCTCCTTCTTGCTCGGTCATCCAGTTTGGAGGAACGGCCTGATCTAGGCAGGGTCTTGGTGGTGCCATACACCTTCCACTTCTTAATAATCATCTTAACTGTGCTCCAAGGAATATTCAAGGCCTTTAATATTTTTTTATACACATCTCCTGATCAGTGCCTTTCAACAACTTTGTCCCAGAGTTCTTTTGAAAGCTCCTTGGTGCTCATTGTTGAGTCTTTGCTTTGAAATGCACTACCCAGTAGAGGGAACCTGCAGGAACTACTGAATTTTTCCTGAAATCATGTGAATCACTACAGTTTTACACAGGTGGAGGCCTCTTTGTGTGTGATTTTGAAGGCAGTTGGTTACACCTGAGCTAATTTAGGATTGCTATTAGAAGGGGGGTGGACACTTGGACACCACCAAGCTATTTCAGTTTTTATTTTTAATTAATTTTCTACAAATTTCTAGAATATTTTTTTCACTTGGAAGTTTTGGGGTAGGATGTGTAGATAAATGAAAAAAAATATATATATATTTTACTACATTTTCATTCCAGGCTATAAGGAAACAAAAGGTAAAAATTTTGAAAGGGGGTGTAGACTTTCTATAGGCACTGTAGAGTCTGCTACGAGACAGACATGCCTGCTCAAAATAGCATGGGCTTTGTAAATGTCTTCAGCTACCTAAATATAACCATGCTCCATAAAAATAAGAGGTTCAGTATGCCGTTTTGAAAAATTAAATCAAGTCCCATATTTTTTTCCTCTGGGCTCCATCAGCCCCTAATGGACACGAAATAGATTAATTTGTGCACTGATATTGGGGGCTTCACTTGGCAAGCACAGAGAAGGTAGTAGTTTCATAGTCCTCCTATAATTTTTGATTGATATAAATTATACTGTGAGTGCTATTTTTCTGAGTCAGGGTAACATTGTCTGTACCGAGATAGCAAATACTTATACTTTATTAAACTCCTGAAGCTGAGCTCTTCATTTCAATTGCTATAATTATATTCATTGGAGGAAAAACAAGTGCCTAAGCACAGCTGGCAGGCTATGTACTGTCGGGCAGGATGGGATTAATTGTTTCTGAACAGAAGCTAAATTTTGGCGGAGGTTGGGATAAGTGGGGGCGGCCTCAAACATCTTAGTACTGCGGCTGACATAAGTAATTTACTCTGTTTGCTCTGGTCCATCTCATACTTTAATTCTAAATGCAGGCAGCTTATGCCGTAATTATTCCAGGTCTTCAACTTAGCTAGTAGAGGCAAACTCCTTGTGAAATCTGATTTCTGTATAGATAATGAGTGGATAATTATCCAATTCACCCCCCTAAAAGTTTTTTATTTTTTATTCTTACCCATCATTAATAATAACCTTTCCCTGGAGAACCTTCTTAATAGTGGAGGGAGCTGGGCTTTAGTTCTTTGAAATGAGAGGATGATGTGTCTTTTTTTCTATCTAGTCTGAGGATTAGCTAAAAGCCAAATTTTCAGGTTCATTCTGTGTTTCCAGGGCTGTGAATATTCAATATTCAAAGAAAGAATATTCTTTCAGCTTTGGTGATTAGTGTTTAGTATGGTAATCCGTTGCGTATCCGCCTGTCACATATCTGCCCTAACCGTTTATCTGCCATGATCAACCTCTTCAACAATGTTAATTTATTATTGAACAGCGAAGATTAGTTCAGATATTGTAGATCCAACCAAAGTTTTCGTACACTGTGTTGTATGTGCTGCATGCACTAGTGTAAATAAATCCTATTCGTCTGCGGGGGCATATCATCTTCAACCTCCGTTTTGATCTCCTGCCTGCCAAGCAGCAGTGAATGCACGCAACCACACGGAAGATGGGTACTCTGTTACAAGCATTAACTCTTTGCGGTCCTATTTCGGACCAGATCCGACATTACAATTTTCCCTTTCCACTCCGATGTTGGATCAAAAAGACATAAAGCACAGGTCTCTAGTCAATTTTTTTCTCCGTAAAAAGCCGAGAAAACCCTTCAATGGCCGAGTGAGACTGATAGGAGCCTAATGAAGCCGGGGAAAAAAAAAAAAGGCTGTATCAGATAGTCCCATGCACACAGCGATAGCACAGACATAAACAAAGGAGATCGCAGCTTCTGCATCCAGCACTTAAAGAATATCACAGACATTTGCAAAGCTTTTTGAGATGTTATAGTAATAAAATAATGACTTGGATCGCATTATTGAGGAGTTTGGTGATAAACCAAGTGATCAAGAGAGGATTTGTCAGTATGCACATCTATAAAGAGGTATGTGAAAAATACAGCAAACAAGGGGTGGGGCTTGGCTGGAGATGCAGTACTGACTGTAGTTTTGCAATTCAGTGCCTTTTCAACACATTTTACTCTGGAAAAAAAAAAAATTAAACAGCGTGTGTAAAATAAACAGTGCGTGTGAAAATAAACTGGACCTGACGCGCCTGACAAGCACTGAATAAATGAACCGCTAAGGGTTAATACCCTGTATCCTTCTAAACAAGGGATTTGGGGGAGCTCCCTAATAAAAGCTGAATCACAAAACAATAATTGTGTGAATACAGTAATTGTTCCAGCTGTGTATAATGCTATTTAAGACAGGATTCATTCTCCCAACGTTTTATATATTCACCTTTTACTCTGGTCCCACCACAGTCGGATATGTGACGGTTTACTGTACTAGTAAATACGATAACACTTAAAAATAGTGGCCAATAATTCATAATGAATTCTACCAGAATACCACAAGAATAACACCTGAATATCTTCTGCACTTCCTCTTTGTTTTCATTTTGAATTCAGCCCTGTTAATTCATGTAGATTGAATTATCCATATTTATTCCATGTTATTTTGTAACATGTATAACATGTTATTTTGGTCACATGTATAAAGCAAGCATTCATGCATGAGTTAACACTTCTAACAATTCTTTGGCGGGCGAGTAAGTAAGGGTATGAATTAGTGAAGAATAAACAGTGAATTAATTAGGGATGGATGGAGGGG
Source organism: Polyodon spathula (assembly GCF_017654505.1). Taxonomy (NCBI): domain Eukaryota; kingdom Metazoa; phylum Chordata; class Actinopteri; order Acipenseriformes; family Polyodontidae; genus Polyodon; species Polyodon spathula. The sequence goes on from NC_054543.1 coordinate 6,408,195, forward strand.
AAAGAATAACCTAAATTAACGGCTGAATTTAAAATTAGATACTTCAGAACTCGGAGGAAGTGCATAAGATATACAGATGTTATTCCTGGGGTATTCAGCTATAATTCATTATGAATTTGTGGCCATTATTTTAAAGTGTTTTACCGAAAAAAAAAAGTATTTCTTTAGAATAATGCAGGGGTTCCTGTATGAAAGGAAATACTGTACTGTGGAATGGAATGGAGTTTATATACAATGCCCACAGTGACCTCATTCCCCCAAACATTTGTGCTGCTGTCATAAAGTGTTCAGTCATGTAAGGTTGGGTCCTGACTGACACAATACATATGCAGGAATGTTGGTTTTGTTCAGTGTCACTCTGCATTCTTGAATCATTATGAATAGTCCCCCATATCACCCCAATTCAATAAGTGTATCATCTGTTAGTTACAAATATTTTAAAATGCAGATGGGAAGCCTATATAGATTTGAAAGCATTGTATTATGTATCTGCTGCTTTGGCTTTGATTGCCTAACTGCTGGAATTATCGACTAATCAAATAGGAGGAAAAATAGATTGAACAATTGCCGTAACATCCTTACAACACCGGGCAATAGTCTCTTGTTAAAGGAACGCCCTCCACCCCCACTCCTAACAACAAGGTAAAATGGCTGAATGAAAAAAAAAAACTGCTGAACGGTGATTTTGTGACTTAACAGAAAATTAATTGCAAAACATACTACAAAAGAAAGAGCAAAACCTTTTTTGTTATTTGTTTATGTTATTTAGTTATTTACTTATGCACTGTCAGCTATATTTAAACAAAATGCTGTAAAGCCATAAATATTTGCGACCACTATATTTAGCGAAACACCCATAAAACCTGTTTTGCTGCAAAAATGTCGATGACCTGTTGCACTGGTAGCAGCATTTACAGCACTAAGTTATTCTTATCAATTTTTTTTTTTCATATGTGAAAAACACAATAAAAAATTTGCAAATATGTATGGCTTTACAGTATATAGAGTCATATTTACTATCCAACCTTGCCTCTTATCATTTTAACTGACTCATATATCAAATATGTACTGCAGACTCAGCCATAGTGGAAAATGAATGCCCCAGGAAGACTATTGTTACCTCCAGGGTTGCTTCCTGCATTGTAGTCCCCTGTCGGAAACAGTGGTCTTCTGTTGGGTCAATAATTTTCCACTATAGTTCTCTCAAATCCATATTTACTAATATATATATATATATATATATATATATATATATATATATATATATATATATATATATATATATATATATATATATATATATATTAGTGGCAAACAGGGATGTAAACAGAGAAGAACACTAAAAGCACATGGGGTATTTCTAGTGTTGCTGTCTGTAAAAGGATTAATTGACAGCTGGGAAAGCTAGAGGTAAATTTAAATGGAGCTGCCCTAGTCTATGGGAAAGAGAGAGAACCAGGAATGTTTTGGAGCCCTTCTTCAGCTGTGAACTTTTCTTTGTACACAACTGAAGACGGGCTTGCCCGAAATGTCCTGAAATATAAGATTTTGTAATCATTTAAACCTTTTGTGTGCATCTAAAGATTAAAAAGAGAACATTCTTTTAAGGTCAGTTTGCAGTGGATATACATTTTTGTAAACCAAGAAAGTGCTTGCAATTCAGACAATTTTTTGTTTTGTGTGTGTTGTGAATTAAACCAGGATTTTTGTACTTGATTTCGATTATGATGTTACCCTTGTGAATTATAATGTGGACATTCACAAAGATAACGACATTGAATAGCCTGCTGTTGGGATTTGAAAATGGTTGTCGTTTTGTACAGTATGTACAATCCATACTTACTCCGCATGTGTGTTTTATTTATGCCCATGACTATGAGGGATGTTGCTGAGTGTACCAGCTGAGCACCCTGGCACATTCAATCTGAACCCTGGCAGCAAGGGGCAGGCTGAGCTGCAGCTGTAATAAATTACATACAAGTGCTGCAGAACAATAACAAAAAAAAAAGTGTGTGCCATCCATTTCAGTACCATTTACAAGAAATCAATATCAATACTTAATGCAATATTGGTGAAAAATGAGCAAAGATACAGAGCGCATAATAAAGCAGAAATGAAAGACCTTAGAGTCCCATTTCAGGAGGGGGAAAAAAAAACAGCAATACAGTGTTTTTTGCTGTTTTGTTTTTTCCCTGGAATGCATTTTTACAGGGGTTCATGTTTAACCTTTTCTTAGTCTAAAGGCTGGGTGGCTTACTAGATTGTGAATAGAAAGGGAATCATTATACTACTGGATCACTGGTTCCATTCTGGAACAAGCCACCCTTTGTGTGAGAAATAAGTTTGAGTCATTATCGCCATTATTTTCTTTGGTGGAATACTTTATTTCAATTTCTGTTGTAAATGTGAAGAAACATAATGATAGTAATTAAGATTTTTAAAAAGCCTTCCATAATCCTAACATGAATCTCACTTATTTTTCACTGTGGTCAAATCCATTTACCCCTGCAACACTACCCTTACTGGATGTAAGATATACATCAGTAAGAAGTACAACATAGAACGAATGTAGTCTTACATCTACTGGGGCGCAGTTTTGCAGGGGGACATATTAATGGGGCACTCAGGTGTACCAACAGTACTTGGAGAGAAGGCATGATTGAAGACACAGGGCTGGATAAGAATTTGATTTATAATGTGGTGACAGCAAAAGCTGACTTCATCTGATGCAGAGTGAGAAAAAAAAGTCAAACAGCAAAACTGTTGGAATATAAAAATAGGGATTTGTGAGATTGTTTTTAAAGTCTTGGTTATTACCCCTTTAAACCCTGCAGTAGTATTTCCCATGGTAGTCAATATTCTGGCTTTCAGGTAGGTAGCTGCATTCTTCAGCTGTCCACGGTTGTAAATTCCTTCTGGAACACTCTAGTGCCATAAGGTCCATCACTTCACTGTACTTTTCTTTGATTTACTAACTAAGCTGCCACAGCTCAAGTGGATCTTGTTACATTTTTTTTTTTTTTTTGTAGGGAGTGCACATTAAAAAAGATAACTCTTAAAAAAATTTCTCTAACTCTTAAAAGGATACCTCTTAAAGCAGTAGTGATACTCCCTAGTCCCGTTCTCGGTTAAAAACAAGAATGTGTATTTTTTGTTTAAAAATAACCCACCGGTTATTACTGTGTATTTGGCAACTATAAAAAGTAATGTGACCAATAATAGCATTTTGAATTTTGTTCGACAAATGGTTTACGGTACTAGTGTGAGGTGTGACACTTGAATGAGACTCTAATATATTATTATATATATATATATATATATATATATATATATATATATATATATATATTTTGTCACCTTTTTTGCTCGCCACACAGGCTCTCACGGGTTCTTCTCCCTTCTGAATCACAACCCAACACACAGGATTCTACTGAAACAGCGCTCACGCGCACTTTTAATAAACACAAAATGAAATAAACACAAAACAAACACCTAGCTCCTATTTGGAGCACTCACTAAACATAAACAGGAACCTAACTATCACGCAGGACGGCTAAACCGTTTACCTGCCACAAACATTCAAAAACACACCCTCACACAATACCTCGATACAACTGCTCACTCACACAGTCGGGCTCTTCTCTCAGCAGCAGCCTGGAACAGACTGGCTGCCTCTCTTAAATACCCTGCACCTGGCTCTAATTTACAATTACCACCAGGTGCAGGGGATTACTAAACAATAAAACAATTACACAATTAAACCCCATAACACCCAAATGTGCATTCTCACAAGGTTTTTAGCAGGGAAGGATTTTAACCCCCTCCCTGCTATCTCACTATATATATATATATATATATATATATATATATATATATATATATATATATATATATATATATATATAAACTGCATCCAGTATCAAAGCAAAAAAGTAACTTTTTTGCAGTTTGATGAATTGCAAGGAGCATTACAATACACACTGGTTTCGGTAACACTAGACCATTTAGGCCAGTTGATTGCAGCTAGTCCATTGGAAAGAAGGTGACAGACAAAAAAAGGAAGTGATTAGATTCTAACAAGAGCACTCGGGAATACACATATATTAGTTTTGGCAAATAAAAGATTCTGTTGACATTTCTGCAAGTATATTTTTGTCATTGGATGCAATGTGGTCTCTATTACTTCAATAGAAATATACAGGAATAGGCAGGCCGTCGTATTCTGTTTTTGTTTCCAACACGACCAGTGCAGAGAGAAGGAAAAATGGTGCCCCTTGTATATCGTGGAAGTGTGAAAATGTACCATAGGTATTTTGTTCTCCTTATATTTGCCCAAAGTTCTTGAAATATTCATGTTTAGTGTAAGGGGCATTTAACAAAAACATTTCCATTACAAATTACAAGACAAACTATTATTCTAAATACATAGCGACATAAAGCAAGCACAGATGATTTATGGATGTATTGCTAGATGATGGCAGCGTCATGCTCAACAATGTATTTTTTCATTAAATTGATTTTATTTTTCATTACTATTTCTTATTTGGGATGGATGAAACATTAAAACCCTTAACCATGAATTGAGCCATATATAACGCAATATAAAGGAATACCATTAACTATACTACATTCAACTGCTTTGTAGCATTCTTACCACAGACATCTGAACATGTGGTGAAAGTGGCGTTTTTAAGTAAACTATAGAGCGTAAAAATGTCTATTCATTAATTGTTTGTTTAACACGGCATCTTACTCACCTGCGATAAGATGTCTGATTTTGATTTAAAGCTTGAATTCTGTGCCAGTAGATGGCACTGTAATCAAGTCCTAAAAGCTTCTTTCTTACAGAATAGAAAAGCACATATTGGAAAAATTGTTGGCTTTACACAGTAGTCAGCTGACAACTTGGGGCATCAACGAAGAGATTGTTTTTGACTTACCTTTAAAACGCTGCATTGTTGAATTTATTTCTTTGTTACTTAGACTTTCAATATTTCTTGTTAACAACTTTTACTTGTACGGGATCCCCGGAAGTGTTTAAAAAGATGCATTGTGCCCTCAAATGTAAAGTAAGTAAATACTGGAGTTAATTAAGTTATCTGTGAATACTGTGCTTTACTTCTTGATGCAAGATATTAAGAGTGTGAATCATATTGGGAATAACAGTAAAAAAATTAAAAAAAAAAAAAAAAAAAAAAAAAAAAAAAAAACATTTCTAGTGGAAATGGATACTTTCACTTAGTTGTATATACATTTTGATATAATCTGTAGCAATCGCAGTGATGGCATTTTGGCAGCCTTTCATATGTCAATCTTTAAATTCAGTGCCCCAGTTTTATTATATTTTACACCAGGGTACAGTGACTAGAGCACCAATATTACCAACACAATGATGTTGACTTCAACTGTATCATGTGTCATGCAGACCAGTGTAAGTATTATTTGGGGCAGAAAATTGGTAACAAGGCTGGATAACATTGAGGGATGTGATCAGATTTACCTTTAAAATCTGAGTGTTGCGAATAACTTAGTACAGATGCCCCTTAAACGTGTTTGCCGATATTCAGTACTTATACTGTGACTGCAAAAGTGATTCGATTGTTCTGTACTTTCCATGCATTGGGTGTTCTGCATGGTACTGTATCCAGACTTAGTTTCCCTTTGAGCTTGAGAAAAATAATCTGTCTCAGAAGAAATTAATTTGTGACTCCCAGCAGATTGTACCCGTTTCTTGTGTGTCTCATCTGTGTGTGAATAAGCAGCTAAACAATATTGTTTCAAGTAGGTTTAATACACAGCACTAAATATTTTTGACAAACAAGAAATAAAGGGCTGATTATTGTAGTATTCTTAAGGTGCGGTGAAGTGTATTCCAGTTGCTATAGAAACCAGAAAATGGTAAAAGATCCTGTATAAAAGAAAATGTAAATGTGTATATTAAGTCTTGGAGCTTTATGTAACTGCCTGCATGAAGCCTTTACAAATGAAAGCTTGCATACACTTGTATTAGCCTGTTGAACCACAATGCACATTTCACTTTTAGATATATTGACTATATTTAAATGCCAACCAATAATCACTCAGCCTTTTCATGCAGTTCCATAAAATAATGTGAAATGATAGCAAGATTTTAAGGAAAGCAGGTATTTTGAGCTTAAAACAAACCACACAAATAAAACATTGTAAGGGATGTGTATTGATCCAGGCAAGGCATTTAATGAATTCTGTTATCATAAATTAAACATACTTTATCTAAAATGACAAAAAAGCTGTTATTCATGAACAAAAATACATGATCTATTATTTTATGAAGGGCCCAAACACACCACAGTAGTAGAAGTTTTGGAACTTTATGTTAAGTGATTGGTAGATTTTGTAGTGCAGCTGCATACTCTGTGTTGCCCTTTTCTTCAGTTACAGCTATGATTCAGGAATATGTTACTTGAACATTGCTTCCTCAGTCCTGTCTAAATCCCTTCCTGGTTCCAGTGTGTGATCTTAAATGAGAGCACTGTTCTGTTTTACAGTCTGTCTGCACGACATTTAAGTGTTACTAGTACCAAGTATGAATTTAAAAGTGAAAAATGACCCTGTTTTTAGTCATCCTTAAACACTTCTAATAAGGGTGACTAGGCTACAGCAGGTACGGTACTTCATGGAAAATACCCACATCTATTTAAATATAGTGTCTGCTGGCTCCCAGGCCCCATTTCTGACCACTATCTCCTATCAGTGATAATAGAAAGCTTTCATTTATTATCCTTTGTTCAAGCTCTTGTTCCTGCATTGAAAGTTATGAGAGTGGAGTAAGGACTGTCTAACCTAGAAATTCAACAAATTAAACATTGATGGAATTTTATTATTTTGTTCCGCTCTTCGAATCACGTGATTTGGCTGCAGTATTTCACAACATTAAAGTCTCTCTCTCTCTCTCTCTCTCTCTCTCTCTCTCTCTCTCCTCCCTTGTGATTATTTTAGATCACTGCCATTAACGTTGGTATGTTGAGCGATAATTAGTCACTCAGTGTTCTGTGTGACTGAGCATTCATTTAGGTAGACAATGCTAGCTGTTTTCAGGACACTTGTTAACTGAATGCAGTTAATTATATAGAAGCTAATTACATGTAAATGTTGCATCTAAAAGCAGCTACCCAGCCCGCTCACTGCTTTAATAGGCGAACAGTTGGAATTCCTGTTTTGTTTATTTTGGAGTGAGGCAATTAATTGATTTAGCTGATGAAGTGAATACGCCATATAATCTTTCCAGGCAATATGGCAGCAGCCCAAATGAGTTACTGTTAATATATATGCAGCAGCCATGTTTATTCTTCTGTGTTTGACTCATCACCTTGACTGCCAGTTATGTTATTGTTTAAATTGATTGCCACACATGATAAGCAACCGTTTTTTCAACAGATTACGCATAAATTTTTTAATTATTTTTATTTCAATCACTGTGTCCAAAACCAGATGTTCATAGGCTTTCTCACTTCCTTGGTGCTTTTTGAAACTGAGATCCGAAGAAAATAGAAAAACGTTACTGTTTGGAAAAAGAAAAATAGATCCCATTCTAGTGGTTAACCAAATGGTTTTCCACAGGGACAGTAACTTAACTACAGTCCACTTGCTGTTCTGCAAGCCAAAATGAATATAAGATCTGTGCCTTTTTATCGGCACGCCTCGGGAGAAGGAAGCATATCCCAAATAAGCGACTGCCCCAATTAAACGAGAGGCAGTTCAGATGACCATAGTCACACTTTTTTGTTTCTTAAATCATAGCACATTATGATTCAGTATTAAATACATAATTTAAAATACAAGGAGTCAGTGTTTTTTTATATTATTATTTTTTATTCCTAAACAAAATTAATCGCTGTTTTTTATTTCTACGTGAAATGAAATTACGTCTTATTACAAGACGAGCACTTGCAATGTTGACACGCCAACTTTCTTTGCAACAGCAGCCCGAGAAACCACAGGAGTTCTTCAACAGTTTAATGTGGTTTACGCAGTTTACACAAGTCACAGCGTAATCACGTACTCCCTGCACTGACTGCACTGTGCTACGCGGCCTGTCTTGCTCTGAAAAGCAATCTCCATTCATCAGTTGAAAATACTGTATCCCAATTAAACAAAGTGACGTCCCAATTAAACAAGATAAATAACATTGGGAAGAACCGACTCCCAGAGTTGTGTCCCATTTAAACAGAAATCCTGATTATCAGTATCCTGATTAGGCGCCACGAACTGTATTAGAAACATGTTCTTTTTTTATGTATACCAGTTACAGAATGTGTTCTTTTATTAGTGCTTCAACTACGACGACAACTATGTAGGAAGAACAAAGACCTGTGCAAGGGCATGATTGCTCACTAGGGTGATTCCAAAGTAGGAGAGCCGTAGTGCCACACGATCTTTAGCGCGAGTGCCATTGTCCTTGTACTGCAGCAATCTTCCAGGACTCCCATAGAAGTCAGGTGTAAATCGCAATGGGTTGGGGTTAAGTAGTACAATTTAATTTAGCTGAATCTTTCGTGCCTTCAGGCTAGAAAGGAAACATCTTAAGCTTGCATGTTTCAGCAGTGACACCATGCTGGGGCATGGAGTGCATTAATAATGCCACCTACTAATCATCCAAATACCACTTCCACAGTGGCCTAGCATACCAGATAGCCACCAAGTGACTAAAAGTCCCTACCACACAACCGTCACAAATCTATTTAAGACCGATCTGCTTCAGCAATGTGTTTGCTGTTCAGTGCTCCCTCGTTATAAGGTGGACCTTTATACCACGGAACAGGTTATACGAATTTGTGGTAATGGCTCCTGCCATTACAATAGTACTTGTGCTCTTGTTATAAGGCAGAGCACAGATTGCATGGTCTCATACCTATGGCTCCTGACTTCAGCATTATAAAGGGACTGTACCATAAAAAGTCCACAGATGACAGCATAAAAAGTAACAAAATAGATCTACATTCTACATCTTTTCTTTATCACTAGTGCTATATTAATTGATACATCTATAGCAATAAACATAATACTCCCTAAGCTTTACCAAGGCAGAAAAAATATATTTTGTTTAATGTACAGTTAATTTAATTTAAAATTATTTTTCATAAAAATAAAAATAAACCTTGGTTATGTACTGTGTACCACCTTATATAAAGTGAAATAAATGTAGCAGCACATTTACCCATTTATCAATATTTGATCACCTGTGGCAAATTATGCTGTTTTAAGTCCATTTTAATTAAACTGTTGTCAAATTAAGAATATTTAGTGCATTCTAAGAGAGTGAAGTCAAGGGTAAAGCCAAGCAGAGGTCTCCGTATTTGCAGTCCTGTGGGAGGACCTGTAGGCTATAAAGGGACACAAGATCCATTACGTGTTGTAATGGAGGGAGTCCTTTGGGTAACATAAGGCTAGTTCTCTGGGGGAGACTGGACTGCTGAACCTTAGGCTTGCAATACTCCAGCGGAATCCCCTCAGATCCCAGGCGGAGGGGCACAGCACTAGCAGAGCCAGATGCTTTACATTTGATACCAATCAAACATGAAATCTTGAATCTCCTGTGGATACAGGAACCCCTTTCGGGACATGCTTTGTTAAAACCTGATATGTTATTTACAAAAAATATTTGTAAATGGAAGCACTCTGGTCCATCATGATGTGGTCCCTACAACATCTTTCACAGGGAAACATGAGGCTTGTTGTATAGATGTCACAAAATCTATGCTTTTTTTTTTATTTGGGGGGGGGGATTCTAAAACATGTAAAAATGTTGGATACGCCCTATGGGAGTTATTTTAAATGCTTGGTAACATATGTTGAGTAAGCATCTGGAACTAAAAAATATAGTCACAGTTTGAGCATATTTACTGAAAGAACACTTAACCCAAGAAAACAGAGTATTACTGAAACACAAAAGCAAAGCAGAATCTATATATGAAAATATATGAAAATTATGAAATTGAGTGAAGATCAAAAAACCTGGTCTATACAACCAGAGTGCACACATCTCTAACGTTCAAACTGAAGATGGCATATTGCTAAGAATGTGGATAGATACAGTATATGGGATGTTAGTTCAGAAACTGAAAGCAGCACTTTATGTAGTGTCTGGATCCCACAAGATACGAATCAATAACAAGAAACTAAATGTTGTAAATGAAAAAAATAACCAACTGTACAGTACATACAAAGAAACAGAAATTGTAATTGTAACAAATAACTTTCTAATTACAAGCCACATTTACTGTCGTTCTTTTAAGATGTGTTTTTACAGTATAAGGCTAACTTATGTCATATATTCAATTGTTGGAGTAATGTATCGTACATTAACATCACTGTACTTCCCAAAATGAGTTTTATGATTGGTTACAGACATTTTGAGTATGTTATGGTATAATTGTTTAAACATGGTTATTTGTAAAGAAAATTAGGAAATTAAACCGAATCTAACACCCTTACTGCACCTTTCGCACTGGACCAGATGGAATTCATGGAGAGTAGGTGACTTGTATGTAGTGTTGCATTCATAAAGTACTGTATGTTCAGCTGTAAATATAGAATTATCTGTTGATAACAAAGTGGAGTTCACTGTTTATTCCCTTTCTTGTGTACCCAGGGTAGTGCTTTATACTTTTTTTGCGGTTGTGTTTTCCATTGTTAGCAAGTTTCTTGATGTGTTACAGAGCCACCCAATACACAATCTCACCAGACTTAAAGATGTTATCCTGCTGAAAATCACTGAAAGAGTTTGTGGTCATATTGGCTCAGTTTAAGTATTAAAAACAGGGAAGGTTCCTATTTCATATTGTACAATCAACATTAATTAACAATTCCCCAAAACACAGGGAAAGCCACAGCAGCAATGCAAACTTAACGCTAGTGAATAAATGTGTTTCAAAAAGGATTTTATTTTATGCACTAGGCACTTAATTATGCAGCATGTTACCATGTTCATTTTGCAAATACATGAGTATTAGGCTGTAAGTAGCAGCTGCTCTGGGAGGCTTGGATGTACCAGAGTCACCCGATAGCTCCCCAGACTCGCTTTTCAGCCCCAGAAATAAGATGCATCTTTGATTTGCTACTTGTAAACAGACAGAGACAAGAGGAGCCCTGATCAGCTGAACTGACCTGCCACTTGTGGCAGCTGTTTAGTGGAGTAAAATCATTGCATGCTGCAATTACCAACTGTAAAGGGGTTCCACTAGGAAACAGCATTGAACAGGGAGAAGTCCATTGTTATTATAGGACTGGACTGCTCTCATCAGGTTTGTCAGGGACAGATGGGTAAATGGTGCTGCTTGACTGTTGTTTGTTTCTTTAACAGTCTAGAAAAGTTTGATTTATTTTTTTTTTTAAATATGTCATGAATTTAAGGTTTCTAAATAGGGACCATACAAACAGAAGGTGGATGTTTTGTTATTTTGCCATACTGGAGTTGCATGGAGGATAAGTGTTAAGCGATAGGGAGTTTGTAGGCCAAAGTCTTAATTCTAAAGAAAAATTGACTCAAAGTTAGTAAAAAAAACAAATTAATCATGCAATAATAATAACAATGGGTTTTCTAGGAAATTGAGTGGAGTACAGTGAATCAAAAAAAGCTTTACAATAGAGCACCACTGATGTGGGTATTAAAGGAAGCGATCCACTAACTTAAACTGCCTGATAATGTGGCTCCTTGTCACTTCAGGCTGATATAAATTGTGGTGATACACAGCATATGACAGCAGATGTCCAACATTACTGGAATGAAAACCTAATTGGTGCATGTTGTCCTTTAAACAGGCAGCTAGAAAATGGATCTGGAGTGCCCAAACCATTCTTACATAAAACAGATGTCCCCATAAAAAAGGGAAATTCTTAATCAGCTTCTAAAACCCGTCGTCAATAGCTAGAATTATATGTAATACTTAAATGGATCAGTGGATTAGCAAACGTTTATACCAAACACTGAGTATTTCATACAGATTGTAAATCAACACATAAACCTTAATGTATGTTGTTCTGAGATTCCATGGCAATTTAAGCAATGCAGTGTTTGTAATATATGGCATTATATATTTTTGACTTCTGTATACATTCGATATAAAATATATGTTTTAACTTTGTTGTGTTTTTTAAGACTAATACTGTACAGTAATAGAAGGTGTTTGGCACTTTCTAGGGTATATGTGATTAATTTTTGCGTATTATTTTTTACTTTGGTTTTACTCCTCCTAATTTCGATTATCATTGTCTTAATTGTTTATAGTATCACAGTGGCCCTCTCAGTCACAGATTCTGGAGTGACGTGCCAGAACACCATGTTATTAAGTAATAGGGGTTTATTTTTGTGAAAGGTAGTGATATATGCATCAGGAGGTGCTAAGGGAAGCGCTTGGTTTATGTGTCGCCTGCATGGTAGTCCTTGTTTAGTACGGGTCTGTACAGATTCAATTATAAATGGAAGACTATAAATTGGCCATTGGGACCCACTTGGAGTGTACCAGACTTGTTTCAAGGTTGTCTGAAACACAGGCAGGGGTTGAACCTATGACCTCTTGGTCCAAAAGCACCGCATTTAATTACAGGTCAGTAAAACATATCTCACCCCTGCTACTATACAGTGCACTTTGGCATCCAGTTAGCGTTGACAGCTTACCCAAAAGTACATCTACAAGGGACTCCTAATAGCCTCACCAAAGCGGCAGTCTACACCTGTGCTCACCAGATCTGGGAGCAGTTTCCTGCCTCACAGCTGTAGGCAGCTTCCTGAGATGCCTGTCACAGAAAGGGCAGCCCTGGCTTAAACAGCCATAAGTGAGTGGAATAAGATTGACAGATCCAATCTTATGCTTTTTCACTCAGGAGGTCTGTTTCTGATTTTACCCATAATAAAAAATAGCTGTAGACCGTGTTATGGGTTAATCAGCTACACTATCCAGTTAGGATTTGGTATGTGGTCAGATGAATCACACTGTAATTGGCTGTAATGAATTCAATTATTTGTGATTATCTACTGTTGGTGGTAAAAAAAAAAAAAAAATAGTCCGTTTAGATAAATGTGGTTCTTTCTTTTTTTCTTTGTTTTTGCTTGGGTTAAGAAAATAAACATCTACATTTATTAAAAAGTAGACTGCAAAAAGAAACGAGAAAACAAGTGGTTTTCTATCTCATTTTTTCTTGTTCGATTTTGGTTGATTTGACCTTTTATTTGTCTTTCATTGAGGAAAGCAAGGACACTGATGAGTCAGTGAGGCTGTTTAGGGAGAAGCAGTAGCTGTTAATGCAGGCAGTGGTGGTAGACTGTCTGCCTCCAGTCTGAATTCCAATCGGTGCGGTGGACTAATGAGCCAAGATAGTGAGCTTCGCTGGGAGCTGCAATGGAGGTAAGATGTCATGTCCGTCTGTTGGATAACAATTAAATGTGGCACCTCAAGCAGATCAATTTAATTTCAGCCGAGGGTTTTTTTTTTTTATATGAAGTGCTACACTGCTCTTTGCTCTCCCTGTTAATGTGGGGGCCCTCGAGTGACTTTCGGATGACCTGTGCCTATTATCCACCCCTATCCTTTCCAACCTAAAGCAGTCACCGAAGATGCTCCAAAGAAATGAAACACGATAATAAAACAGTACTTGAAATATCAACATCCCGGCCTAATTAGAGTCAGGCTAATGGTCCCTAATTGCATATCTGAAATGTACCAGTTGAGTTCTTTCTAGTGTAACTTGACTACATGTCTCTTTGTACTGATTAATGGAGCCAGAGCTGCAAACTAAAATGCAGTTAATTTATTGTAAGATCTATTAGGCATATAAAAAGGGGAGAGCACGAATTATTAGCCTCTCGTTGCTGGGGATACATTTCATCTGTGAGTCAGAGCTGATTCCACACAGATTAAGCTTGTTCATTTTACTTACTGCCGACATTCTTCTCTGCATTGCTAAAGCCAAGCCACACGCTTTCCAAGCTGAAATGGGTAGGGGGGGAATGAAAAAAAAAAAAAACAGGGTACTGTACAACACTTACATTAACTACTTTGTTCTTCTAATTAATCTAATTACACAAAGGGGGAGGCCATTTTCCATCTGTGCGTAGTAGCTTTTACAATTTTGATTATATTGTTCTTTTGTTCAGTTGCTTTTTCTTTTTTTTTTTTTAGGAAAGAAATATTGAAGCCATTGTCAGCAGCTAGCAAGATGTAACATTTTCAATAAGGATACAGTTTAAATGACCTTTTCCTCCATGCAGGAAGCCACTAAGAGGATGGCATTTCACACAAAAGTGTTCTTATTTTATTTGTCTACTGGTTTACCATTTAGCATCTATCATTATTTAATCCTTTATTTGGTGATATTTGGTTTGGTCTGATTTAGTTGTATTTAAAAGTTTTATGTTTTGAATGCCCCTGAATCTTGAGAAGTGTGTTTTCAATTTTGCTGTAATTTACATTTAACTGGTTTAGCTGGGAAGTGCATTGGCAAATGTGTTTTTAATCTAGTCCTTGTAAAACTAAGTTAAAAAAAAGTAAAAGCATCACCCTGTTTGTGGTTTCATGCTTCATACCCTGTAGCCTATCTGTTCCAAAAGCAATTTACAAGAAACAGTTAAAAGCAAATTGTCTGAATGTATATTTTTAGCATATATACCCTTACAACAGTACCCTTTTTATTTCAGAATTTCAGACATTTTACTGTAGAATCTGGTGCTTTACAAAATAGGAAATGTAACTGATGAAATGTTTGCACTTTCAAGTGTTTTTACACTGTTTTAAAGTGAAGCATGGTGTTTGAGAATTAGTTGCCAAATGCCTGGGGTCCACTGTTTAACAGAACCATTAAAAGCCTGTTGTAATCATTAGACATCACATCAGTCTACAGTTTGACCAGGAGCAATGGAAATTCCCAGGGGGGTGTGAGGATGTGGTTTCACTAGTTGTGCCTTCTCTTAGTACATCTATTCAATGGCACAGACTAAAATGTTTCTTTAGTTTTGCTCAGATTTTATGGATGAATAATCTTGCAGTATAAAATATTATTATAAATCTTAGGGAGCTGGTTTTGACCTAGAGGGTTTTTCAGTTCTCTTGTTGCTGTTAGCTTCCCCTCCATGCGTTTGAATTGTACATTTTATGAAAGTATCGGTTCTGTTTCGGAAACCATGAAACACTTCAAATTGTGTGTCTGTTTAATTTTGTGCATCTCCTGAATGGAAGCTTGATGCAGGAACAAGATACTGCAATTCCCCAAGGACAAAAATATTTGTGGGACAAAATCTGTTTTAAAGGAAACAGATTTATTGTGGATATACTTACATGTGTTTTGACCACATAGCTACTTCAGTATACAAGGCTGCGTGTTTTTGATGTGGTTTCAAAGGCAAATAAAAGCAGCTAACAAACTTTGTGTTGAATGTTGTTTAAAAATACTTCGAGCCACGGTAGATACAAAAAGTAGAAGGAAATCATTCTTTATAAAAAACATTTTTCAAAATAATAAAAAAAAGTTTTTTCTGCCTGTAAAATGAACCTAAATTACTATAATTTTCAGATTTGTGGAAGTTACAATTGGTTCTTACTTCAAAAAAGACTGTGATTTGAAGTAATTGGTTTGTATGTTTGGGAAGTCACTGAGAAAGTTAACCAGATGTAATTGCATATGACTTGAGCACTGTCTATGCAAAACTGGGCTAGAAAATTGCTTTGGGGCCAAAACTGACAGTGAAATGCAGATAATGTATATAAATACAGTACCGGTAACTATAATAACTTCTGTTTCTGTCTCTCCTTTTTGATACACTATGTGAACTGAAGAAAAGCTGCGCTGGCAATATACAGCACAGACATCTTATTCAGCATTCCTTTTTTAACTAAATAAATAATAGGCCTATTGCATGGTTATCTTTCCTAATGTATTTATTTTTTTGCGGCGATAGAAGCCAGCAGCTGAACCTGGGGCGAGCCCATTCCCTCTTCCCCTCTACCCACCCGTTCTCCTTCTCACACTTGGTTTGCTTGTCTGTTGCTTCAAATGCTTCAAACCCTGTTTAGCCAGGCTATTTATAGTTTAAAAACTGCTATTTAAAATGATCCACGAGTGGGAATGTTATCTTTTTATTTTTTACAAAAAAATAAAAAAAATAGCGTTTATTACATGGTGCTTTATGCATGGTTAATTCACGGAAAGTTAGATTTTTGTATAGGGAATTGGGGGACATGCTATAGGAGCGTTGTATCCAAGGTGCATTATAGCCCGAGAGCCCTGTATATATATATATATATATATATATATATATATATATATATATATATATATATATATATATATATATATATATATATATATATATATATATATAAAACATATGATACATTATACTGTGTACTTGTCTTATTAAAGTACCACAGGCCTACATTTGTTTCAAGTTTTCTATGTACATAGAGACATTATCAATTAAATGTGTTCATGTAAAATTAATGAACACAGATAAGAAAATCTAGTTGAGATAAAAGCAATGCCTGAAACGCAAGAATACAGTATATCATTTTCTCATCTCCCTGATCTGCTGATATGAGCATCTCCAAACCACCCCACGGCCCCACATCATTCATTCTGTGCTCTATTGGGAGGTAAACAATATCAGGTTATAGAGATTATAATTGGGATTTGGTTTTACAGTTGTAAATTTTTTTTCCCTGGTGGATGTTGCATTTCAGCTTTGGGTGAAGGGACGTTCTGATGAAAGCTGACTTGCATTTATTTGAGTTCAACACACCTGCTTTAAAGAGTTTAAAGGGGTACCCAAGTGTCTCGCCTGGTAAAAGCACATCCACATGGTGTACAGGTGTAGTCATACAGTCAGGGGAGCGCAGGTTCATGTCTTGCCTATGCGAAGTCAACAGTCTGCGCTGGAAATTCCGGAAGGAGCCTCACATTGGTGCTCCCGTGGGTAAGGGAGGCAAAATGGGAAAGGACTTTTTAATTGCACTACAGCGGACCCTACTGGCCAGACACCTAATGAACTCAGGTGGACACTAGCTAGTCTTTGTCCTCCAGCGGCCGGTAGCTAACTGACATCCGCTCTCGAGTTCCTGGGTGTAGAAGAGGAAGATGATTTGGTCGTGGGATCAGAGGACGCCCACCGAACCTTCAGTTCTCCTGAGCTGTGTGCTCGGGTGCATGTTGTGGGGTAAAAATAATTGGACATTCTAAATTGGGGAGAAAATCAGGGGTACAATAATAGGGCACTCTAAATTTATAAAAAAAAGAAAAAGAAAATTGCTTTAAAAAAGTAAACACTAGTTGTGGCTGTACAGCTTGCTGCTTCTTTTTGTTTTAATTAGTCTCTGTGCACAATGAAAACTGTGTTCAGTAGCTGCCCTCTTTATTTCCATTTGTTTCGGTCACTGAGTGTTACAGGCGACCAATAGAAATAAAAGAAAAATCAATAGGGCTACATTAAAACAGCAGGCAATCATGGCTCTGGCACAGCTTAATTACAGTTTCAGTAGCATTTGCTTTAATTGGAATGAATAAAGAGAGTGAAGTGGAGTGAATGAAGAAATTAGCATATCTATCACAGTGTCACATCGCACTGTGGCCTCACAGCACTTTGTTTGCACTGAGAAGCACCGAGTGCTTTGGGGCGTCTCTGAAAAGGACTGCAAAAAAATATGGGGAGGCAATTTGCAAATAATCAGATTGCAGCTTTGTGTAACATGAATAAAAGGTCTTTGTCGTGCTTAGTTTCTTTTAGGTTTTTTTTTTTTTTTTTTTTTTATTTGATGGGATGAGTTTAATAGTTTAAAAATAGTTACATCACTGTGATGTAACGCGTACCGAAAGTTACAGCTATCATCAAAAACTAGGAGCTGGATAAAAAGTATTGTGTTAGAGCTACATTTAGATCTGTATAACTGTATTACATCTATGATAATGAATATTCACCAGAAAACAACCTTTAATTACTTGCAATGGCTGTAGTGGTTGACTACATTGTGAGTTTAGTTACGAAAACGCCACTAATACACCTGAGCCTTAACTGTAGAGTGTGGTGAGCTGTGATGTGAGCTGTCAAGACCACAAAACTCATTCCAGTTTTGACCTGAACGCGATTAGAACACTGGCCTCCATAGGTGAGAAAGGCTTGTGTATTAGTGCACTGTGCCAAGTAGACTCACAGTTTACAATGATAATTGCTTCTTCTACTGACCTCACAGCTACAATCTCTTACAATTCCAAACAACAACCAGCCATGACTGCATCTGACAGCTGTTTTTGCTGTGTATTTACCCTGCTGTAAATAGCTGTTGAAAAGGGTTTCATTGTTAGTAACACAATCATATTAATGAAGTCAGTCTATAAAGCTGCATAAATACATGTGTTTTATCTCTGTGTTCTTCAAGCTGTGAAATAGCAGAGGATATTAAAATGGGAATAAAAGCCTTCTGCTGCATGGCACTGTACCATAGCAGGACAAATTGCACACAACACAAATATTATGGTAAGAAAATGCAGCTAAAAGTGGGAAGTGTTGCTAAATGTAGCATTAAAGGGTTTCCAAAAGTAATTTTGAATTTCATGTTTGGCTATTCTTTTTTTTGTTAGCAGCACACTAATTCCCCCAAAGGAGATAAATACTGTAATCAGTGAGGTTTTGCAAATGTATGTGTTTATAGACGCTGCATTTCTGCAGAGCAGAAAGCCAGTGTACTTCAGCAGTAAAAAGGTTGATTTATAATTTGTAGCATTACCATCTGTTGTAGTTATGTGAAATTACAGATAAACCAGTTAGTAAACACTTTGCCCCATTGTCTGTTGTTTTGATAATCACCCATAATAACATCCAGCATCAATATGGTCTTTAAACCCGATTTGGGAGTTAATGGAATAAGAGGAGGCAGTCAGTGTATGCACCGGGGTAATGTCATTAGGAATGTTTGTGAAGAACAAATTAAATCAGTCGTAAATTTTGCTCTCAAGTCAGCCAGAAAAGCAGCCTCATTCAGGAGAAGGGGATTCATATTTTAACCTCTCGCAGAAAATGCACTTAAACAGATTAAAATAAAATAGAGACTATGTGGATGGATGTAAATGGTAATTGCTGGCGCTCTAATGGCTTCCTGTTAGCTGTGTCAGGCTGTAGGCAGAGCTATTTTAAAGTTAACCAGTGATTGAGGTCATAGCTTTGGCAATCTGGTGATTAAACTGAACTGTGCATGTCACCAAATAGCAGATTATCCACCTAATGGGGTTGATCAAAACAGACACTTCTTCTTTTTTTTTTTTTTAAACGTTTTGATGGACCTTTTCTTTTTTATTCTCTTGTGTTTCACATGCACACTGTCTCAATATATCAATAAAAAACATTTCCAAATTGCTGTACAGTGCATGTGATCGAATAGTTCCTGAACTTCTTTAACCCTATTGTTTTACAGGGCTGGCAATGTATTTGTGCTTCCCACGTTCTTTTCCCACCTGCAGCAGATAGTTACTTTGTTTCACAGCATTCGTTTCAAGCAGTGTCATCTATAGCTCCAGACTCCCCCCACAGCCTATACTGTACCTTGCAGCCAACTACCACCCTCCTAACTTTCAATATATATATATATTTTCTTACAACCCACTGATCACAACATCTATTAAGGGTTTAACCCTAGGGTGCCTCTACTTGGACGGAAAGGAGAGGGCGGGTAAACGAAACAGCAGGTAGCTGTTCACAGACTGTTTAGAAACCCCAGGCTCTTAGCAGCTAGGTCATGGCTGGGCTGAGTGAAGAGGGCTTGTATTTCTCTTGAAATGATGGGCAGCTAGTGTTGGAAGGGTCTGATCAGTTGGCTCCAGTTTATAGTAGTTTATGTGCATGGATGTTGACAAAGCAGCCCTGAGCTGATGACTGTAAACAAAAGGGTTGGCTGATCATACAGTTGCCCTACTGGAATCAATTGTTCAGTAGGTGGCTGGGTATAGCCATAATGTTAAGGCTTTGAGTCATTTTAATAGAACTTCAACAGAACTTTAGTATTTCATCAGTGATTTATGGTGGAAGAGGCCTTGCGGATATGGAAGATGAGCACTGTGTCAGCAAAGAAACATTGCAGCGGTCCCTATGGAATTGTCAAACAATTTGATACAATGTTGCTTCATAACATTGACAGCTTTTGATTTGAGTATATACAAGATTAAACATCCAGAGGTGTATATCTAGGTCAGAGTTCAAATCTGCAGCATACTGTATGCTGGCAAATCCAGCACGTTTGTTTGTGTGCAGGAAGCCTTTTCCAAATGCCTTAATGTATTCAGAATTGAAAACATATCGTTCACATTTGTATGCTGGCAATGTGGTCTTGCATACTTATCTGGCATATTGAAAGTTTTACTCACCACAAACTTCACAGGAGTATTTTTCTGTTGAGGGCAAGACTGGTGTTTGCACCCCTCAACCCCATGCTAGAAACACCCCTGGTGTTAGACAGTGTGTGAGCTGGCTTGCATAGGGAATCTGTTTAAGTAAAACCACAGAAAATTAACTGTAATAAAGGGAAAATTAATAGTATGTGAACTCTTTTTGATGGTTTGAGATGTCTTTTAGATTATTTTTTGAATTAGTTTGGGTGTTCACAGAATAAAGTAAAAACAAAATGTGTTTTTCTTTTGTTTGTTTGTTCTTTGTACAAAGCTGGAATCCAAATATAGGAGTGGCAGGCAGTTTGTTTCATCTGGTACTGGCAGACCTTGCTTGTTTAAAGAAGGGGCGTTTCCCTTCTAACACAATATTTAAGTGAGTCTTTGTTGAGAAAAATCTGTTTTATTAACATCATGTAATGATTAATATAGAACAGGTACATGCAACAACGGTTTGTTAGTGCATGTTAAATGCATGATAGCTAGCTACAAATGTGCTCCTTCCGTAAAAATGACATCACTGAATTGACTTTGTATATCTGGCCACTATAGAGTTACCAAGATGTCCTCCCAAGAAGTTGCACACTGAAAAAAACGTGAAGCGCCAAACCCTTTCACCTGGCTGCATTGTTATGTCTAATGACAGATGTATTAGCAATGTAGCTGCCATTATTACCCTGGTATGGGTTTACACTAAATTCAGGCTCGGTTGAAACCTGGCACCTATTGCTTCAGGTAAAACTCCTTTGCAGTAATATTCATGCATTGTGTAAATTAACATGGAAAAACCTGTGCATATTGTATGGCGAACATGCAGGTGATGACATGACTTCCCAGATACAAAGTATGTGTCATTACTCACAGGACAACGGTTGTCAGTTCAAGCCCATATCCAACATAAATTTACTGTTTTGGCATATTCCAGAAAACAAAGACCGGAATGCCTTGTTTTTTGGCAGACATATATCCTGTTACATTAAAGCTTTTACCGAGATCGTCTTACAACATGAGGATGGTTGCCGTTACGTATTAAAATTAATCAGTTGGACGTCAAAATCTTTTATTACAGTATATTAGGAAAATAAGATCAATTGCTTACCTCATCTCCAGCTTGGAAGAGGTTTGCTTGGTGACTGAACCTCCACTTGGGTTTCCATTTTCTGCTAAAATCTCCTGCCATTTTATGAGCTCACAATAAGAGATGTTAAAAAAGTCATATTTAGTTCTGTGTGTGTTATGCTGAGAGACATCAGGTTTCTGTAGTATTAAACTGAAGACCTTGCCATAGATACTTCCATCAACCTAGAAGAAATCCATTACCTAAACAGCAAAAGACATTTTGCAAGAGATTCTTTCAAGAATGCTCTAGGACTTAAAGAGATGCTTCTAGATAGTGTTATCTGTCAATCTCTATTGTTGTTTAGATGTTTTACCAAATTTACTAAGTAAATTATTTTTATCCTCGCTTCTGAAAAGCTTTATTCCTGAAATTAGGTGTACAATTTTGTTGAACTGTAATTTCTGCCCCAGTTGCAACTGTATCAGATATGAGGTTAGTAAATGGAAAATAACAAAGGGGACAAAAACTGTAGAATTAGCAACTGTTGTAGCTTGGATAATGAGATTCTACTGTACCGAGCATTGTGTGGTGTTCAGTTTTAAACACCATGGCTATTTGAACATTGGAAAGGGTAAGAGAGAGAAGGCGTTACGGCATTGCTGCCACACAGGTACGCTTGAGACTCCTCTCAAGCCCATTCCTGTCGACACAGAGTGCTGTCTGGGCAACTGGTCTGGACTCAGTAGATTCTGTGTAGGAGCGTAGGTTAATCCATACCGGCCAGCACAAATCTGTACGCAAAATACCAAAGAACCGGAATGACCAGTTTTTGTTACAGCCACCTGTAAATTTGGTAAGTTTCCAGCGTGGTCTCATAGGTGGTTATTGCCATAACATGGGTGTTATTTTTAGCTCAAAGGAAACTTTCATGAAGGAATACAGTGTTCTTGTTAATTAAAGCCTGAATAGATTATTGTATTGATTGATGTGTTATGCTAGGTGTGTTAACATGCTGTTGCTTTTTGGTTTATACACATCTGGTCAAGTAAATGAGTGTGCCAGTGAAAAAATAAAAAACATGCTTGTTTGGTTTATATATATATATATATATATATATATATATATATATATATATATATATATATATATATATGTGTGTGTGTGTGTGTTTTCTACCTTTTGGAGGTAACAACAATAGAACATTTGTTTTATATAAATTATATTGACTTAGGTACCCTGGAGTAAACTAGAGGTTGTTTTTTTTTTTTTTTTTTTTTTTTATGACATTGTAACATTCATTATTGAACCTATAGTTACAGTACTGAACATAACCAACTCCACCACATGATGAAATAGTAAACAACTTGCAATGTAAATGTCAATACAAACATTGTATAAAACTGTTTGTACATCAAACTATAAACATGGTCCATATACCAATCTCAAAATGCATGTCTTTTATGCACTGTTTGGTCTTATGTGTAACAATGGCAGGCCCTTATCTAGAGTTCCTGGGTCATTCACTTGCCCAGCAATCTGAATTCAGTAACTCCTGTAGTACGTCTTCATGTTTGCAAACATCATGCCATTATTATATTAGAGATCTAAAAGAACAAATAAATAAGTAAAAAATACATATAAAAATGAGATAATACTGTATTTATAAAACAGTGTCACTCCCTACTTCCTAATCATTTAGCAAATGCTTTTATATAGTTATTATAATACAGATGTAGATGTATAACGGAAAAAAAGATTGATCTACATTTATTACATTGTATGTTCATCCATAATGCAGATTTGTACAAAGTTACATTTTCCTTAAGAGATGTACACAGTAGGGCAACAATATGAAATATAAAGAGGTGTAATATAGAGCAGCAAGATTAGTTTGTGTTCATCAGCTGTGCACACCCTATTTAAGAATTGTGAAGAATACTTAACAAAGTAACTTTCATCTTTGCTTGTGTTTATATAGTTGGCAGCATCTTCCTAAGGGCAGATGTGAATTTTCTGAGTCAGAGGTTGGCAGACCTGACAATAGCTAGATTAGGCCTAATTCAATTGTGCGAGCAGCCTGAAGACCCTGGCCCTCATTCTGAGATCATCACTGTGAACAGCTGCTGTGGGGAGGAGCAGGCCAGGGGGCTGTCAGTGCCACTCACAAGAAGCATGCAAAAAAAGAAAGAAGAAAAAGTTTGACAGCCCAAGCTCAAGGGGATTGAGCTCAATAAAGCCAGCACAATGTGGCTTTTCATAAAGCGGTAATTAGTGGTGATTATTGGACAGGTAATTGAGAGAGGTAGGGAGAGGGGCTGGGTGGCAGTAGCTGGCCAGCCCGAGCTGAGGCAGTGTTAGAGGACTTGTGCATTTTGTAGCTTCGCTTGTCATGTGTCTGCTTTGAAGAACATTGCCACTGCCCTCTCTTGCTTTGTTGTGGCCGACGGGCATTTCACTTTTCTGATGTTTGCTGCTTAATTGACAGGTCTTCTTCACATAGTATCTGTGGCTAAACTCCAACAGTCTCCTCGGTCTTTCTTAGCACACCTGCTAGAAGAGGTTAGACAGGAGTAGTTCCAGCCACGGCCTGTCAGGTCCTACTCCTGGGTCAACAGCAACAGTGTCATGTGTGACTGGTGATAGAGCTACCCCAACATTGCATCTCAGAGCTTGAGAAAGAAGTGGTGTTCATTTTGTAGAAAGACCTGGGGGTAGGGCAGGGGGCTGTTACTCAACCAACGCACAAGCACAATGTGAGGGAGGGGTACTGTGTTGCTGAAGATGCAACTTTTCAAGTGAGATCTTAAGTCAAGGTAGTGTTGCTGGATGTTATCTAAAACTAGCTTTATCTAAAACCCCTATCTCATTACTGATACTCTACCACTCATTTTTCAATTCAGTCCCTGGGTGGGAAGGATGAAAGAAATAAGTGAACAAATAACATGTATTCATTTGTTACTGTAGCTTAAAACACATGCCGGTGTATGTATAGAGCTTAGTCTATGTACACTTGCATCTCTGTAAATTATTGTAATAATGAAGTCCTTTTTTGTATATGCAACAGCTCTGTATCTATAATCACAAACCTTATTTATAATCTATATGTTGCATTCTTACGATGAAGTGCACCTGACTTGTAGGTCAGAGGGCAATGTTTACTAGTAATCGAAAGACTATCTGTTCGTTTTTTTTGTTGTTGTTGCGACAGAGAAGGGTAAAATAAAAAATAAAAAATAACTCCAAGGATGATTGAAGATGTGCTGTCACAGAACAAACAGGGAGGCTTTTGTCTTAACTGTAATCACTGCATCTGAAAAAAAAAAAAAAAACCCTGACCCCTCCCCCCGATGTTGGCAGAAGCCATTTCTTTACAGTTTGAAGAGGGGTGAGATTGGAATTACATATAGGGATTGACAATTGAATGTACGTTACTAAACTAAGCAAAAAACGCTGGCTCATCGGTCTAAATCTCTTTCTTGTTTCTTTTTCTATAGCTTGCAGTCTTTTTTGACAACACTTTCTCACAGAGCTTGGGTCCATTACAGGCTTTCTTTTCGGTTCTAAACAAGGTTGGCATTAAGTAACAAAGAAATTGTATTTCTGCAGTCAAGCTGAAGACACAACAAGGCTTTTTTTTTACACTGCACAGTATAAAAATAAAGTCATCCTGTTTCAATAAAACGTTTTACTGAGAGACAGTAACTGTCTTTCCACTTTTTTGCCAGATATGAGCTGGCAACCCTACTCCCCCGTTATGGAAGATTTAGAATATAATTTGCTTCAGCACATGCAACAGATTTGGATGTTGGTCCTTGCTTCTGGGTGCATATTGGAAGATTCTTTAGCGGTTGCTTTAAAAACTGGCATTTTGAAAGAAAATAGAAAAAAATAAACCACTTTTTTTTTTTTTTCACTGTAAACGGAGTGTGTTTTTGTTAGTGTTTCTGTGCTTTCTGCAAAACAAGTCTTATTACAAAGGAAACTAAATCGATTGCATGTTTAAATACTTTTAAGTTGGTGTCATCCGTTTAAGCTAACAATTTATAAGTAGTGTTTTGAAGAATAATTATATCCAGCGGTTGGAGATGTTTCGGATAACAGACCAAATATGTGTTTATTACCAAAATAATTGTAGAAACTTTTTTTTGTTTTTTAAAAGCAGGTACAAATTTTACAGATAAACCAGGATACAACCAATTACTTATCTCATCTATGCTAGTTGTCACTCTTTTATGTATTTGATAATAGAGGGAACAGACCCACCAGGATAAGCTGTCCCTGCACAGCGCTACGGAAAAACCTATTTTTAAATATGCCGGGATAGCGGCGGATACAATCCAGGTGGATTCCCAAATGCTTGAAAACATCTCAATAAAACCCATCTCTGGCTAACCCCGGCGGGGTAAAGATTGATCAAATAGTCCCCTAAAACTTGTTATGCTGGTAACCTAGTCTGAGTTTGTACCTGGAAGCCATTGTGTGCTACACAATACCTAAATATGCAGGTGATTGTAATGAGAACATATCTCTGACAGGTTCCAAGTTTGTCTTGTATTTTCTGAAGAATGTGCCCTGTATGCATTGGCACTTGAATGATCAGCTCAGAGGATGCTTTGTGGTTCAGCAGCACATACAGACATGCAAGGCAGACAGGTAAAGCAGCTGCCGTGCAAAGTTCTTGTGCCATTTACAGTTATTCAAAGGAATTACATTAACTTGCATACTTTAGCAGATGTTTGCAGAACATTAGTGTGTAATTTACCATATTCATGATTAGTGGTCAGTTGACCACAGAAGCAAAATAAGGATCACCATTGTGTGCGATTGGTGTACGTTACCAAACCACCCACAACTGGATGTGCTGCCAAATACGAACTGAAAGTGCATAAGTATTGTCTATGAAAAAATATATTTTGAGTATGCACACTGTGGCATGTAGTCACAGAGTTCATCCACTAAGAGTCACATTATTATTACTGAAGATAAAAATCAGCTTTCCTAATAACACTAGCATTTGACTGTCGCAATTGTACACAGCCTTAAATTATAGGGTAATACAGCCCCAGTCCAGTTTCTATTTAGTTCTAAAACACAACGTTGCAACTATTATTTACATGAAAACATTTCACAGAAATCATTGGATGCCTCAAAAGTCCTTCAAAACAATTGTATCTGAAGTGTAGTTTTCCCCCACATGTGAGGTGCAGTTGGATGCCACAATCCAATTAACCAGTTCTTGCCTTAACCTAGTGAGTTGACCCAGACATTTTCTGTGTGTTATAGTAAAGTTTTGTCCGAGCTCAATATTTGAAAGTTACAGTGTAAGAATGTGCCATAACAAACATGCATATAATACAGTACATTGGAACAACTCATATATGCATTGATTGGAGTCCCTTCTTGTCCAGTAAAACCACCCTGTTAACTTTGCCAGACAACTATTTGTGTGGTAAAGAGTCTTCCTGCCCTAGACCCAGCAAAACTGGGCCCAATCTGTTTACTATTACATCACACGTCTTTGCTAATAATGACTAATCTTTTATAATAATGTTGTTTACAACTTAATCTAGATTTTGTCCATTTTAGAAAATATTTTTCATTCCAATTTAAAGAGATGTCTTTAATTACAGGTTATCCCAAACTAAAAGTCTTTTCTAATCAAGATATACGAGGAGGTGTGTCGCCTGCTTAATGAATGTACCATCAACATGGCCTCATATAGTTTTCTTCATAGCTCACTGGCACATGCAAAAACTCCCATTAAAGCTTCTCAATACTGTTTATATACCTAAAGGATCATGCAGTCATATTGGTAGTCAGAGGTAAAGAATGTTGTTAGTTAAGCCAGTTGAAATATATGAAAATATTAGGGGCTGTTTGAAGATATTTTAGCATAAGCAAGTTTCCTGTAAAATCATGTTACCATAATAATATAAAATGCAATACCCTTTAATTACACCAATTTAAAAATGACACCAATGACCTTATACTGCTGCAAGTACAGCTGTGACATATTCGTCAGACTCTGAAGTGTCAGCTTTCTGAATGCATTATGTATTATGAGACACAGCTTAACAAGCTTTGAAAAAGACAAGTTTAAGAACATTCCTTCCTTTCAAAGGAAACAAATCATTGTATCATATTGTAAGGCGTTAGCGCCCTACTGCTATTTGGTGTTCGCATTTTTCTTACCCTGACATCTCCCACCCCCCGCACACAAACAACCAAACAAACAAACAGAAAAATCAATCCTACCGTTTCTGTAAAGGTCATAAATCATCAAAAGGTTATGAGTATTTATGACAGTTGAATCTAAGAGGTAAATAGTATTTTTTTTTTTTTATTTTAGCAAAGACATTCATCCATTAGGCAGCAGTGGCAGCCCCCTCTGGGCTGAAATCTAGTTTTCTTACATAAAAAGTTTATTCTGTAGACCACGACAGGGACCCTAAATAGTAAGAATTCGGTTTTTTTTTGTCCCAAAGGCCTTTGATTTGATAGCACACTATAGTTTCTGATATATGTATTTTGCAGGGTTTGTTTTCTTTAGAACTACAGTGCAGTTCTTTTCAGAACTCCTTAATCAGTTAGACCTCAGTTGCTATATCTGGCTAAAGTCTTGTGTTGACTGCAGTATTTATGTAACGTCAGTATGTACATTCTGGCTACTGAACTCTATTGCAGTTTGTATCGAACTGCTGGGAAAAGTATGTCGGCGATCTTAACCCAATGTAAAAGATAGTTTATGAGGATCAAACTGCAGACTCCAGCTTCAGAAACCAGCCTTCTAGGCCAAAAAATCCAAGCTCCATTTGTGAATAATGTTCCATTTGTGAATAAAGTTTTTATATGGAAAAACTTTGAACGGTTGCTAAGCCAACATGATAATGCCGCCCCATTATTTTCAAGTAGGATGTGCTATTTTGTTTATGCAATTAAGGAAACCAGACCTGTTGGATCATAAGAGCTTTTCTCTAACCAATAACACAGCAGCAATACATATTTAAAGGGACTTAATGGCAGGCAGCCTTTGAATTCGGAGTCCTTGTGATAAAATAGCTACGTTGAAACATCTAATGCTGTTAACCCTTTTTTTACATGAAAATAAAAAAACTATGGGTCATCAAGCATCGGATGTCAACTGCTGTTTTAATAGCTCTTAAACTGTGAGGTGCAACACTAGCTGCTTAGCCTTCATAATGAATTGCTGCCAGCTAAATGCCCTGAATAGAAATCAGTGCTACAGTAATATAGGCATCGGAGCTGAAAACTGATTCGTAACCAGAATAACTTACCAGTTGATTTGAAGTGTTGTGGGGATGACACTAGTTCTCCTGCAGCAGGATAATGAAGGATAATACATTAAAGAACAAATAGCAGATCCTGGTTCATGAATCCTTAAAACCAACCATCTCTTGACTATTAAAATAATCAACAATTACAACAAGAAGGAAAAAACAACTCAAAAGTAATTTTTCCCCACCTCTGATACATATCCGTCCTTTTGATGTTGTGTGGGTGAGTAACAGGACTATTGGGCCTCTACAATGCCCCAGACAATGCAGCCGAGCTGGAATAGAGAACTCAATCTGATGCAACTAAAAGGCCTAGACAATGTATTGAATACTGGGAGATGAAAGAAAAGAACACATAATTTAAAAATTGACCACCTCTAAAAATGAAGAAAATAGAACAGTAAAAAGGTATTGTAATATACTTTAATCTCCTCTGAATGTAGCAAAATAAGAAATGCCATTAAATCTTCCTTTGAAATACATGTGGGCCAATTATCTGAGCGACAAAATCTCGTTAACGAATCTATTGTTAAGGCACATAAACGGGAAAAGCAATATTGGGAGGGCGATCTGTGTATGATGCAGGCTCATTTAGGAGATGAAAGATGAGAAAATGTAAGTTAAATTCATATAAATATCAGGGCAGAGGCTAGTTGCAGGTGTAAAAAACTGAAAATTGAAATTCCATTTGCCGGTTAAGTAAGAACATTAGGTTATTTACCGTAACCCTGGTTCCCTGAAAGAGAAGACGACCACCAACTACTATATGTATGGAATGTGCCTGCCCATTGGGTAGGTAAATTGCTGAGCTCTCTATACCAGAGCTGCCAATAGGCCCCTTCCTGGGATGACACACTCGGTCCTGCCCACGAGGGATTAAAACAGTCATCCCGAGGAAGCCATTTCTCTTTTTCCATCAAAAAAAGCAAAATAACCCTGCGCTTTGTAAACAAAATTGTTTGTTGCGGTGCGTAGACTAAAACATAAACAATAAAGAAATCCAAAAAAGGTGAGGGTGACCGATGCAACATCACAGTTTGTGATCGTCTTCTTTTTCAGGGAACCAGGGTTACAGTAAGTAACCTAATGTTTCCTTTCAATTCCCTTTCGAAGACGACCAACAACAACATGGCAGTTGGGGCTGTAACGGAGCTGGGACTGCGGCCAGGGTCGCGGGTGCCTGTTTGGCCAAAAGCTCCAGGACCTGGGCCATCTGAGCTTTGAGGTCCATAATATCCCTCGCCTGCTTCGAACGCTTCATCTTTCTCACCTGCGGAGATGGGGAGCGACTATGGAGGGCCTGTGCATCGGGGATGTCCAGCAGGGGGTCCTGGGATAGTTAATTGAGGGGGGGCTCTGGGGCTCTAAGAGCTGCCAATGGTCCGGCCACCGAGGACGCGGAACTCGCCCTCGTGGCCCTGTCCAACATGTTCTCCCTTACCTGGGGCTGAAAAGCCGCACAGATACTGCAGGCCACCTCTCTCTCGAGGGCAAAGGTGGCATTTTGGACACCCAAGCACCACGCACAGAGGGTATGCCTATCCTCCTACGGGATCTTTGCCTTGCAGGCCATGCAGGGGTGGAACTCCGACTTGCCTCACATCAGTTTGGTGTTCTGCATAGGCTGGGCATCAAAGGCTTTTTCAGAGTGATTGATTCCGGGAAAGCAGCGATCCAGCTTTCAGCACAAATGCAAGGGAAATACAATCGACTCGATTCAACTCGAGAAGCTCTTTTCTTTCAACACACTCAGCTCAACGCAGAGGTCTTACCATACCGTCTTGAGAAGGAAAAAGAGAAATGGCTGCCTCAGGAAGACAGTTTTAATCTCACGGTGGGCGGGACCGAGTGCGTCATCTGGGAAGGGGCCTATAGGCAGCTCTGATATAGAGAGCTCAGCAATTACCTACTCAATGGGCAGGCATATCCCATACATAATGTCATTGGTGGTTGTCTTCGAATTGAAAGGGAACAAGCTAACCTCGCTGTACTCGCCCAACAACTAAGTGGGAATGGGATGATGAAAACTGACAGTAGCATTATAATTAACACTAGAAAAGAACATCAATAATTGTAAATCAGAACAGGAGCTGAGTTACCATAGCCATGCAGTATTTTTTTTTATTTTTTATTAAAGTTAGGTTAAATAGGATTGTTTAAGCAATGGCATTTCCTACGTCTCTCTCTTTTCATGATTGTTGCTTAAATGGAGTTTCAAGTCTTCTTTATGTTAGTGTCCTGCCACGGTGCTTTCCCCATATCTGAAAGGACACAAAGAACACATAATAAAAGTGGAGGGGAATAAAATATATATTTGGTTGTGGACTACAATTTAGACAATGTCATCCTTTATGACGAGACAGTCAAGTGAATGATCAGATGGCAATTAAACTTGTAGTCATAAAAGTCTCATTTGCTATACCAGGGGCAACACCAAGAGGGCTTCAGGTAAATGCAAATAATAAAGCATTTTACGGCAGATTTTTTTTAAGAAATGAATTGTTGTTTTTTTTTATTATTTTTATTCTATTGGCAACAGCTTGGAGAAGGCAAAAGGTTAAGTCCACTGAGTAGCTGTAAAGGTCTAGACTGGGGTTAACAGGCTTCACTCAGTCCAGGGGTCCCAGTGACCTCTGCAGGCCTTCAGAGACATTGGGGGGGTGGGCTTCCAACTCAAACACGTGATTGGATAATTGATTTCATAAGTATTTGCAATGGCTCTGGAAGAGGACATCAGCGTAAGAATTACAGTTTTAAAGTAGAGGTGGTCCAGATTAATAAGAGTTGGAATTTAACTCTTGGGTATATATGGGTCTGGAAATTGATAATTACATAGGAATTTAATAGGAAATCATATTTTCATTTGTGTGTATTTGCTTTTGTATTTTCACATTTAAAAAAAAAAAAAAATTATAAAGTGCAAGGTAAACAACCTTTGGTAATTTCTCATTGTGATTTGGTGATTTGCTCACATGTGGTTTCACAATTCTAAATACTTTTTTTTTTTCTTTTTAAATAACTTAATGTAAGGTACAAACTATTAAGTCTCATACTATCTGAAAAATGCATAGTCCCTAATGTGTTAAAGTGGTTTCAGTTATTGTGTAGCATTCTGCACCTGTAAATGAGCTCATGAATAACAGGTGCCCTTCCTGGTTAAATTATTTAAATAAATGCATAAGTAAATGCAGCTAACGTGACTGCAAATAATGATCCATTATGCAACTGGGAAAAGAGACAGCTCTTCTTGCACAAAAATGCATTTCAAACAAAAACTGGAAGGAAAATCAACAAGAAGCTTTGTGGCACGCTGTATGCCTTGCTTAAAACAAACCATTTTGCACGTCTTATTGTGTTCTCAGCTGGAATATTAACAATAATTGATAGTGATGTGTATAGCTACCCTACTGTACTATTCATTCCCTCATTATTATTTTATAGATCTATGATTAACACTTATTGCTGTTGCCTGAGTCCCTTTTACTGTGTCAGCAGCCCCTCAAAAGACTGCTCAAGCCTGAGAGATGAGTAATTTTGATTTTACAGTTCCATTTACCCTGCCTTTTAATTTACCATATAATGGTGCTATTAGAATAAAATACATCTGGAAGTTCTCTGGGGAACGCTTAATGTTCTGTGGCTTTTGGAGTTAACAGAACTTGCACCGTGGAGGCAACAGATGCTTTGAGTTCAGTGGTTACGTTTTCACGTATTTTGGATGTTTGAGTTTCTAGTTTAGAAATATTCAAATGCAGATTATTCAGTGCAGTAAACAAGATAAAGTTTACCCACGTGTACAAGGATGAGAGAGAGAGACAAAGAAATTGGGATTAAAGCACTTTGACCTGCGATCAATGATATTTGCTGCTTTTTCCAATACAGTGCAAGCATCACTTTCGTGGCTCAACGACCTTTGCTTTGGCCCAATGCCCTCATAGGTGAAAGGGGAGAATTGGAGTGGTCTAATGATGTCCAAGACCATTCTCTAGTTGCTCCCAACACTGCTATTCAGCTGCTGGCTAACTGCTGTCCTCGTCTTCTCTCTTTTTTAAAGGTTACTGCCAAGATGTACAGGAGAGGAGGTCAGGGTTGGCTATGATCCCCTACAACACGCACATCGTCTTCAGGGTCTGCGGTGAAGAAGCAGATGCCAAGATCCCAGCCAAACACATTGACACAATCTGCCTGAGGGGTGATTGGGTGGGTGCAGAAAAAAAAGCAAAACTAACCACAGCAGCTGCTTACTGGTCCAACAAATAACGTGCAGCCATTTTTTATTGATCAGTTCATTTGTTAATGGGAACACCTATCTTTTTAGCCATAGGCTTACTGAGCGATGAGGGGATTCTTTGTAAATAGCCTAGTTAATTTGAGTTATTTTGTCTTTTTTTTTTTCTTTTCTCACACCATTACAGTTAAGCATTAAGGTGTGCACTTTGCATTGTGTTACAAGTGCACAGTGTATAGATATTCTGACAATCAGGAGTCTGCTTTTACAGGAAAGCTGGATTCATTGTAATTTACAGGACTATACAGGCAGGATGGATTAATTGTGTTCATTTCATATTTTATAGTATTATGATATAGTATTACAAATACTATATTTAAAAACTAAGACAAACAGTGCCTGGGGTTACATTTTCATTATAGCTCCGCTATCCCTTTTACCAGTTTAAGACAAGTACCAAACAACAAAACAAATATAATCTGTGATGAAGATAATTTGGTTTAATGTAATTCTTACATTTCTCTGAGTTTCACACGAGTACACCAGCTGGACCGATTACCTTCCTGCTGAGGTATGCCATTACCCAACACCCGGAACAAAAATTAAGTCCCTGCCATTCAATGCATGTTTGTTTTTTTAACCAAGGTTTTTCAGAAATTGCATCATAATTTAAATCATTTTTATTACTTTTTCCACTTTTGAATTCTGCTAGAATCTTTTTTATTGAATCTAAATAAATTTAAAAAAATGCAGAATATTAAAGCCCAATCTCAAAATGAGACAGTGCATGGGTACTGGCCTTTAAACCCAGCAGCTTCTATTATGTGAATTAAGATATTCCTAGTAATTAACATGATTAATGTTATCTTATTTTGAATTACAATTCCAGTGCTTTCTGTCACTTTAAAGTAATCATTACCAATTAAAATAGCAAGCTCATTTTCTCCAGCGCAATTCAGGTCTGTGTTACCCAGTCTTTAACACTCTAATTGGACTGATTAAAAAATGTGCAGCATTTAATTAGAAAGTGGTATAAAACTTATGACAAATATTGTTTCAGTAGCTTGATGATTTAAACACTCCAGTACTTCCACAGCCACAGATCTGTAAATCTGCTGGTTGTGAATTTGATATAGTGTGCAGGACTTGTCAGGCCATTTAGTAGCTTCTCAGTTCATGATCTTATTTAAAAGTTCATAGGTACTACAAAGAATAGCATTTAGTTTTTTAGTCTTTCTTTGCTCTAAAGCAGAGCTGCTCAACCCTGGTCCTGGAGGGCCGCTGTCCCTCCTGTTTTTTTTTTCTAACTACATTCAATTAATTAATTGGACCAATTAAGCTTCTAATAAGCATTTAATTTGTCCAATTAAGTAATTTGGGGTACATTTGGAACAAAAACCAGGAGGGACAGCAGCCCTCCAGGACCAGGGTTGAGTAGTCCTTCTCTAAAGGCTGTATTAACAGGTCAAGTTTTTCACGAGTGTAATTGACTCAAATAAACTTATTCCTGTCTAGGGTGTCTGTGGTATCAGATGGCTACATCATGCAGTTCACGTTAGTCTTGGATTTATGCTAATTTCACTTGTAGATTTTATTGGTTTGAAAAGTAATCATTTTGAAGGTGTGTGATAAAAAAAGGAAACATTTTTTCCCAATTTTTTTTCCTTTCCAGTACAATTTGTTTATAGCACACAGAGCCACCAGCAGGTTATCGTGGAGAGGATCCATCGCCCCAAAATCAGGTTTAGTTTTACACTAAAATGAAATTAATTGTTCTCTGATTAGAAATGATTCCATAGCTTAAGCTTCTGTGCATTGTGTCATAAACCTAACAATGTCCAGTGGATTTTTCCGGTAACACTCTGTATCTGTTATAAATTTATATAACAGGTATAGCAATACTGCAGTGTTTTAAGAATGTGCACCTACTGTAATAAACTGTTATTCGTGGTTAATAATTGTCAGCATCTTTATAACATGTGACCAGTTTTACAGCATTTCCCAGGCATGATGCATGATATGTATTGATCTCTTACAACTTAGGAAGGGAAACAAAACTGCAAGCAGCTGATTATTTTAAATAAATTAATGCAAGTCCTATCAAATAATGGTTTTGACAGTGGGATCTGAATCAGACCTCTGGGAAAGGAAATGTTGTCTCGCAGTCCTGAGCCTGATAATGTACAGCAGGTGTTAGAAAGCACATCACTTTCGCACTTTATGCTCACTAACCACAGCTGCACTGCATTATATACACAAAACACTGTTGCATTCTTGGAACTGATCAACAAATGGAAACCTCATCAATTTAATGTTTGTTGTTGGTTTTCTATTGTTCAGTAAACATTAAAGATTTTTTAAGAGGTATTTCTAGATTTTAATGTTTGCATGTTTTTCTATACAAGTTTATGACAGATTTATGACAGTCTTTCTTTGGGTATATTTATATAATAATAATATATTAATATTTAATAATAATAATAATAATAATAATAATAATAAATAATAATAATAATAATAATAAATTAATGCGTTTTTTGACCGCATTTCGGTCAAAAAACGCAATTACAGTAATGCATTTTATTGTAGTTGCTTTTGCATTTGAATTCTCATTGGTTCGGTGCATTCAAGTCTTTAGCATGTTTATTGCTACATACTTGACTTTTTAGATTAAAGTGTTACTTTTATTATTTGAAGTTCCTTTAATTTCACATAATTGAATTAGTCATATTATTTTCACATTGTTCCTCATTAACACTTTCAGTGCACTTATAACTATGCCTTTGCCTAAGGGCATACTGTAACATCTTCATAATTATTAATTCCCACTTGGCAAGCATCATAACTACAAAAAAAAATAAAAAATGAGTCCAGAAAAAAACTAGATCTGATAGGTATTTCTGTCTGTTGCTGTCTATTTATTTTTTAACAAATGCTTTACCTCTTGTGTTGTATAAACTGCAAATCCAGCTTACTGTCTATTGGCTGTATTGTTAAATGATAATTTATGGATCTTAGTGTTACCTTCAATAAAGCTAAACTTCAGGATGAACTACATGCTTTATATTTTTTCAAAGACTTGGCTGTATTCCTTTTATCATTGTAATTTGTATGGAAATAAATGAGGTATCATTCTATTTCCTACATGGTTGTTTTTATTAACTGTCAAATCAATAAATATTCACATAAAGTAAACCTGGGTTGTATTTTGTTGGCTTAACACTGGGAATATTCAGGTTTGCAAACTTTCCATCTTACGCTTTCTTGGCCATTTCACCTGGAGAGTGGTATTGTCCCCACCTCTTTGACGTCTTCATTAACCAATTGGCTGCACCCCCTAATGACTGGCATGTTTTCTACTCAGTGACATGCTTTGACCCCAAAACACTGATGAAGTGAAATGACAAGGAAGCGTCTAGGGCTACCGCTATCAGCCATACCAGCCCTGCAGCTTGTGACAAATCACGTTGTATATTACTATTGCAGTTAAGTGACCCATGACCCCAAAGGTTTGTGTGACCACCACAGACTTGTAGTGTACATGCGATGGGTACGAACCATTGGCGATCTTTCAGTGTTTTTTTATTGTGCTGTATAAAAAAAAAGACTAAGTTATCATTGATAAATATGTGTTCTTTTTCTACAATTAAAAGAAGCGGTGTTGTCTTGTGCTGTTGTGTGAGAAAGCTTGCTTGTAAAGGCCACACAAACCTTATTTAGGTCCATGGTTGAAGGTCATTAATTGGACAGTTTCTAACTGGTTGGCCATGGTAAATGGCTTTTTGTTTCATTTCACTTGGTAGAATGCATTTTGTCGTCAGTATGTCCTGTCTATTAACCATGAACCAGCTGTACATGGACACAGATCAAAGACACAATAGGGATTACCAAGAGGTATCCACTGACTTTTCAAATACGAATAACCTAGTGTAAGGGAGGATTGAAGTGTGTCTGGGAAAGGAAAAACACAACCTCTTCCTGTTTTCGGTTCACTGAATCATTGACCAGCACCACAAAGAAACACTTGTACACCGTAGACACTGATGAAAGAATTTTAATCACTAGACCAAAGATGTAAATGGATGCAACTGAGAAGATAAACTTTCCTCTATGAGTACAATATTGTTCACTTTTTGTTACTAAATATTTTAATATGATTTTCTTGCAAACTTTTTGAAAGTTGTAGTGGTGTTCCTCTGTTAAATAATTACAAAGAAATAAAAATCAAATCAACCCACTGTGTTATGGCATAGCAGCACTAATGTTTGAAGCCCTGGCTAGACTGGGTCACAAGTAGGGTAACTTTGATGGTCTCCACGTAGAGCAGGTTATAAGGTCTATCTTAATTATATAAACAGTGGCAGGTCTATTAATTCCACTTGTGCTTTCCCCGAGAGGAGATGTACTGACCCCTTTTATTAACATTACATGTTAAAATAGAATAAAAAATACAGTAAAAAAAAAAAAAAAAAAAAAAAAAAGTGGCATGTTTTAGGGTAACATTAATGAGACAATTTTTTACACGGATAGTGGTGAGGAGGACGAGTATGGATGGGTTGAATAGCTTTTCCTATTTTGTTATATTCTCAGTATTGAAGCATGCATATAAGAATGCTGAAAATTTCCCAAAATGTTATTGTGCATTATTCACTATTTACAGTACACCGTGACAGAATACTGGTGTTACAGTGATGTGTTTTTTTTTACTTTTACTTTATGAAAAGTGATCCACCAGATTTGACCAGAAAAACTGAATTCCTGCCATGACCAGAATCCAGCGTTTTAAATACAGGCTCTCTTGGCATTCAATCCTTTAGATGCACTTACAGAGCTTTCTGAGTTTGCTTTTTCAAAAGGGAATGTGAATTTAAATTGTTATGTATCTTTCATCTTTCATGTTTTGACCTCTCTTTTTTTTTTTGCACCAAGTTCTATGGCTTTCCAGCACGGCCATTCCGCCATTAAGATCTATTTAAATAGCTGTGTAATGTATGAGAAGAGAAAAACAAAGCAAGCCTACCTGCTTGTAATAGCTCTCTTGGCCATGATGTTTTTTAACAAATGTCAAACTCCTGAGTATGTTAGTATTATCTACTTGTGCTTTGTATTGAGCCTTGAATGGTAGGGCTTCAAAGTCTTCAGTCATTAGCAACCCATTAGTGTTCTTTGTAGGCTTAATATGCCATTCAAGTTGCAGCTTTTTTGTATTGCTGTATGGGTCCAAGTCCATTTGGACTTTTTTGTTTAAAAAATAGTATAAGCTGAAATGTTCGTTTTAGAAATGTAAGTACCTGTTTAAAAGCATTAAACAACCTCCAGATTGAATTTACCTGTTTTAACAGCTTGTTTCTTTTTATAAAGTATGCAAATTACGACGCTAGCAATGGGCCTGATGGTTGCACAGTGCCTAAACGGCTCTTGTGCTGATACAAAGTAGATTTTTGTGCTTTTCAAATCTCTGCCAGCATGTAGTATGGTCCTCATAGCTAGACACTCTTATCAGGTCAATGCACAAAAGCATCCCGGATTTCTGCCAGGTTGTCCATTCCCCTTCCTTTTTGTTAATACAGGGACTGCAGTGCAACCAACAAGCCTGCCCAGCCTTAATGCACATTAGCCCCTTTGAAAGAATTATGTTCTTTTTCTCATTTTTGGAAAAGGCAGCAAGTCACCACTGAGTGTTAATTGAATAGCGCTGTAAAAATTAATAATGCACTATGCTTTTCTTTGAATGGCACAAAGATAAAAGGAAGCCAAAAATAGGCAGTGTGTTTCCAGCCCCTTACTGAATAGTCTAGGTAAATTGTGTTTTCAGGCAACACATCAGGAAATCAGGAGGTACAGTTGTCCACAAATGGGCTTGTTGTGTACTCCAGTTAAAGTTATCTATTATTTTTCATTGAGTGACACTGAAAGTGAATAGCAGAAAGATTCTGCTTGTCATCTGATTTTGGATGCACCTCTCTGTATGTTTCTAATACCAGTCAGGTTTTGAGCAGTGTCCACCAGACGAGTAACAGAACTGATAGCTAAAGGTTTCATGACCTGTCACGTAGAAGCCTGCCATTACAAACTCTGCTGGCCACACTTTGCCCTCCAGGCTCGTGACCCTGACCTCTGGACCGTGGAGTTGTCTTTCACCTTCTGTCTCCCGGACAGCACGGCAAAGGTGGCAGGAATGACCCTGACAGGACCAAGTACTTGAACTGCAGCAAGCTAATGGCCAGAGCAGCGTAGACAGTCCTGTGCAGAGTCACGCTGCCATATGTGAAAGGGCAGGATCTGCCTAATTGCTACAGGCGACTGGTTACTTTGCCTTCTCTGGATAGACAACAGTCACCCTGCACCAGGTTTTCAACGGAACTAGGCACTCCAGATGTTGTGCATTAACATTAAATACTATTGAAATCTCACAAGTATCACACAGCTTCCTACATCTTTCCTTAAACACCATGAGGGGCATATTGTCAAAGTATTTTCTATAGTATTTAATCAAATCTTACAGCTTAGTTATAGAAAAGTCTCTTTCAGAATAAGTAGCCTTCCAGAAAGATAGCTCTAGGATGACTAATTAAGTAATTGAATAAAATGGATAGAGTTAGGAGTGGATATTTATGGACATACACAGGATTAATTTACTGGTCTGCAGTTTTTGAAGGTTTTGAATGGTTTATATTTTCCATATTGCCATGGGAGTTCATTTTTCTTATATCTGTACACAGGTCTGCATTGTTGATTAAATTACTCTCTTCCAAATGGTTTGATTCTCAGTTTTGCAAGATTCATGTCTTAAATAAATAGGAGTTTAGCCGACGACCCAGTCTGCCTCTAAGGGGATTGTTAACTCTTTGAGGCAGGTAAAATCTGCTCTCGAGGTGCCATTCTTATGCTGGCAAGCTGCTGCTGGTGCACCTCCAGCATCACAAATCCATGCTTTCAAAACTGCTGCCAGAACTGAACTAGACAGACAGATACGCTTCGGCTGTGTGCATTAGCTTTCAAACACCAAACTAATTGGAAGGTTTAAGTAAGCACATGCTTTTTACGCCGCTGGAACCTTGCTAGCCATTATTAGGATATTGAAACATTAACAGCAATAAGCGCATCCACAGTTCA
Source organism: Polyodon spathula (assembly GCF_017654505.1). Taxonomy (NCBI): domain Eukaryota; kingdom Metazoa; phylum Chordata; class Actinopteri; order Acipenseriformes; family Polyodontidae; genus Polyodon; species Polyodon spathula. Next base: position 6,448,291 of record NC_054543.1, read on the forward strand.
GCCTGTAATCGCAGTGAGCATTGGCAATGTTTTCTTACACAGACACGCAAATGGCATTTCTGCAGAACTGCACATGACATAATGATATGGACATAAATCATCATAATACCAATTTAGATCTGACGGCTTGCCATCAACATGGCGAGTGCTGGCGGCCGTAAATACACACAATTATAAATCGTCATTTCCTAGCAAACTCTGCAACCACATACATTAATATTCCCCGGTTTGGCTTATTAACATTGCTGTGTTTAAGGCATGCTGCAAACAAGGTAAGTATTGACAATTTGCAAGTGCCTAGAAAATGACTAATATTGCTTTTACAGGAAACAGGCAACAGAAAATGAGAAGAGTTTATACAGTATTATAGGACAGAGGCTGCTATGTTTACCATGAGATTTACAGAACAAGTGCAATGGTAGTTACAGAACAGCTAAAATGATTCCGATGTTTAGACAGTTAGGAGCACACACTATAAGGCACCTTACTGTAGAGTGAAAAATTACTGTGCATTACAAAATAGCAGAATCAAAATAGGTATAGCAGAAAACCAAGACTGGACTTGAATCCTAAAAAGGGGAACCACAGATCTTGGAGATGCCACGGTTATTTAATTTATTTAAATGCATTCTCTTCTTAACTTTTTGTCTTCCCTATTTACACAACTTTAAGGATTTATTTATTTTTTTATTTTTATTTTTTTTAAGGACTGTATTTTTAGATATTATCTGGAGTTAAATAGTAACTTGAAAATGAGATTAAGCCAAACAGTTTCCTGAATTGCAAACTGGATTTTATTAAACCAAATGGACTTTTTAAAAAAGCCCTGTTTTACCTTTTTTTGAACTCATGAATTCGTTCAGAGAGGTTTTAAACGAACAGTCCTTTGTTCCTATGCTACTTATTTCAGCGTTTCTTCGACCAAATCAATATCTCATAAAAAAATATAGCTAATAAAGCAGTAATAAGATTCAGCCTGCATTTGGTCAGTTCTAGTTCAATGTTACCCTTGAACCTATTTTTAAAGGGACAAAGAGATGTGTTAAATGCATTAAAGCTCTAATAAGATCCGAATTTCACTAAACAATAGTGTGTAAGATATCTGCCCTGCAGAAAACAACTTCCAGCTTTAAACTTAGAACCCCCATAATATTGTTTCCACGTTTATAGCCTTGTTTTGTGGAAAAAAAAAAAAAAAAAAAAAAAAAAAAATAGAATGCATGTTGAGATGCTATCAACACAAATAAGAAACATACCCATATTATGGACTTGCTTTGTTTTCAGATTTGCTTTGTTTCCATAAACAAGGAATTCAATGACACTCCTTTAAAAGCCACATACAGCAAATTTGCCATTGAGCGTGCTACAGACTATAGGGCACCGTTTCCATATCTTTCTTCTTTTTTTTTACTCCAAACTAACAAAAGTTAAAAGCTTCCATTTAATCAAGCTGTGTTCAAGTACCTGGTTAAATTAGATAAAATACTAGGCCCTCAAATATAAGACACCCTCAAATTTAAGACGCAGCCCAAATTTCCCACCTTTAATTTTAGGAAAAAAAATAAAACATCAAATAAATCTGCATTTACAAAGATGCAACCTCAATTACGCATATGGAGGCAGATTGTGGACGTCTGCTGACACACAGAGCATTACAGTTATGAGCTGCTTCTCATTTCCAGTCGTGATTACTCACACCTGATTTTCTCCCTTTTTGTGAACTGTGGTATTGCTTGACATGTCAAAAAATATGGAGGTCTGATAATACGGAGGTCTGATCAGCATTTCTGATCTGTCCAAGCTGGTTCTGTTTGTAGAAACGCTGAGATTGTAAAAGCTTCTCTTCGAATTCCTCAGGAAGCTAATGAAACTTCTTTGAAAATGGCTGTGTGTATGTCATGGACGAGATCGGGCAGTAATGTTTTGGTTCATCTTTTCTCTGTAGTAAGTCATGTTGCTGCTTGTGTACATGCATCACTATACTGTACTTGAATTTAAGATGCAGGATATTTTTGAGAAGTAAAAAATGGTTTAAAAAGCGTGTCTTAAATTTGAAGGAATACAGTAAGCGATAAATGTAATCGACAGCCATTAAAGTTGTGCTCAAATACAAATAACATTTTAAAAGAATGAAGCGTTTAGCATGTTAAATCACAATAGCCTTCAGATATACTTTAAGAACAACAGACCTAGACATATCTACAAATTATATTGTACACAGTCTGTCATCCCTCATGCTCATCTACAATATACATGTAAAACATTTAACAGTTTAGACAACCTGCACCATTTTACCATAAATACTAAATCAGGAAATCCATGATTCACCTAATCACAAAATGAGTCTGATGGAATAGAGCCAACAATTTTGCTATAATTTGGTCTGTTTCTTTAAAACCCAATTGACTTTGTAAGATTATCTTTAGGAGCATGTCTGTCAAAACATAAATGCATAAATAAATAAACCATGAAAAAAGCCAGACTTCACTAAATTAACCCTTCCATGACATTTGCTTTTTATTTATTCTTGTTCACTCCACAACTGCTCTTGTTTTTTGGTGATCATGGTGATCAATGGGATCTGAATTTCAAGCTATTGATTCTCTATGTAGAAGCAGAACAGGCAGGGGCAAGACAAGTGAGCTTCCCACTTTGAGCACGCCTCAAGTCTGTCCTGGAGAGATCACCAAACTCATTAGTAACCAAGGCCTGGGTTAAATCAGAATTATGGCAAAGCCATAGCCATTATAAAATATAGTTAACATACCTCAGTGCTATAAACTGTGACTTATTACCATTTATTAAACAGGTGGATGTGCATTAGGCATTAGGACAGGTAAGTGGGTAGCATGTTTTATCAATTATTTCTTCTGCATTAAATATAAGAAGAAAAAAGGACAAAAACAAGTGGCTGAGTGAAGAGGGGTGAGCCATTTAAAACTGCCTCTGCTCACTGTCAATGAGGCCTAAAAGGGTCGTAGACAACAAACGAGAAGTGAACTCGGAGAAGCTTTGTAAACCTGTCCTTTTTTTATTTCATTGCTGATCACTAATGTACCCGACTCAATAGCCACGGCACAAGGGAGATAGGCTGGTACGCCACAATACAAAGAGCATTTTAAGGTGTGCACTTTCTCTTCAGTAATTGGTGAAGAAGCTGCATTTCACTCGCTGATTTCCTGCCTTTTTACAGGTCTTAACAAGCATGATGCTTTTAATAGCGGTTTGAGTACCTGCCATTCTCTGAGGGCTCCCTCTCTTTCTCTCCGTCTCTCTTATTTTTAAAGCAGCATTGACTGTACTCTTTTTTTTTCTGCCACTAATGCCTCAAAAACTCTACCTTTAATCATTCCTAGATCAGGAACCAAACAAGCAGGCCATTTCCTACTTTCAATTACTCGCTGAAAAAAAAAAAAAAAAGAATTGAGATGCACCTTTATCCAAAAACACCATAAGTACATTTCACAGAATTTTAATGAAAAACACGCATCTAAGAGATGGTTTTGACTATCACCAAATGCTTGTTGTCTTTTATCAGCGCCAAACTCCTTGTTACAGATGCATCAGTGAATGAGAGGAGAATAATGGCTTGGGAAATGGGATTGCAAATTACTTTAAATTTGTCCAGAATGCCACCATTATTACTAAGGAAAATATATCAATAGGTACTTCACAAGTATTTTAATAATGTATTACTTTCCTAATAACTAGCTTTAACTTTTAGAGAACATACCTACCACATCAATATGAGTATCTTGGAGTGGTGTCAATACAATGAAAGATCTTTCTCTTATTCACCATTGCAGGGTTCACTTACTTTGCAGACACTGAAACAAAGACAACATTATTTGTATAGTTTGCTTGTGGAACATTGGTACAGAATATATTCAGTAACATGCCCTCATACCCAAGTCACTTTAATACAATTTTACTTCCCCATTTTTATTTTCATCTAAAAAATAAATAAATAAAAATAATTGTTTGTATCTCTTCCTGTTGAGGGCCCCGTAGCTATTGGCTGAGATGTAGTCAGGGTCCTAATATCTGATGCACAGGAAGTGAGTCTATAGTGTGGTGGCAAGATAAACAAGTCAAAGTGAAAGTAAAAATTCTGGAAAATAAAATGATGAAGGGGCTTGCAAGAAAGTTATCTAACTAACCAGCCAATAATAATAATAATAATAATAATAATAATAATAATAATAAAGACTGACTTGACACACTGCCTTTCATTCAGTCACATCCCCTGTCCAGTGAATTGCCACTACTCACCCATCACACAGTTGATGGTTTTAAAGGGAAAGAGATGGCAGGAGAGCCTGTTATTCACTGTATGGATTCACACTCGCATAGCCTTTCACTCCACTGGGCTCTCAAAGGTCCACTGATTGCGACCATCTACTCCTTCTTATTGACCAAGGTCCTTAATTACCACTGCAGCAGTAATACCTGCTATTAAATTCTTCTAAGCACATTAGCTGAGGAGCCGAGGACAATGCTATGCGTGAGTGTGTGTGCATGTGGGTAATTACATACAGCGGTTGGTTAGGCGGGATGAGGGCTAGATAATTGACCTGGGTCAAAGCCTTTACTTTGCAGCCCCCAGTCAGGGGTTCAGGGGGTCTACATATGAAATTAAACGCTTGCCCTGAGAAGGCCTGCATAGAAAGAGTTGAAACTGTCCAGGGGAAGAGCTGTGGGACTATAATCATTTTCAAGCTGCCATTTCTTTCTTATTTAAACTCAAAGACATTTACCTTAAGGCCTGTATCAGCAAAATCAATAGCACAATAGCCCATTGTTTCATGTCCATTTACAGAACCACAGAGCTGCTCCAGCACATTCAATGAAACTACATGGTGCTGGGGCAGGTTTTTCTGCAAGATCTTGAAAAATGTCTTTAAATATCACACAACACAGTTAGTGGTACTGGTTAGATTAAAAATCGATTAAAACATGCCAAAAGGTCAGTGTTGCTATTGATATATTATATACAGTAAGATAAAAAGAATACCCAATGTATATCCAAGTTCGGAGGACGTAAACATCACAAGATAATGTGCCTCAATGTAATAACCATAATCACATTTAGCTGAAACTGAACAGGATTGTGGGATACCGCAGCTTTCTTCTCTGATCATGTGACCTGGCGCCAGGTGTGGGCTGTGTAGATGTTGTACTGGGCCACCAGCAGGAACCCAGTAGAAATGAGACATTGCAAGGCTGGTGTCCTGCCGTGGGCACATAATGTTGCTGGCAGCTTTTCTGCTGTTTGCAGTAACTCTGTCAAAAGACACAGTTCTGATCATTTCTTGGATTTTAATTTGTGTGAAACATGCAATGGCTTCATATGCAACGGCAAATCAAACCAAAGACAAAATTAGAACAAAGATACTCTGAGTTCCTCAAATTCAAAGTACATTATTATTATTATTATTATTATTATTATTATTATTATTATTATTATTATTATTATTATTATTATTATTATTATTATTATTGTTCTCTGATTTCCTAGATAATGAATGTAATTTAATAATTAGAATTTCAATATGTTAAATTAGAAGATATATGGCATAGTCTGGCAGTATCTTTGTAAGTTTTTTTTAGCAGGGCTATTATAAAAAATGATGCATCAGCCATCACTAGTGTGTGACTTGGATGAGAAAAAAAAGAATGAGGAGCAGCCATTGCATATGAAACTAGAGACAGTGGCACCTTCATGTACATTTGTTTTAATAAGACTATTATATACTATTACATTTAAAATTACTTGAACCCCCACGTTGTGTTTTTTTTTTTTTTTTTTTTTTCCTTTATTTACCCTTTTTGGAAAGCTAAACGTTCTGTAATCTTTAAAAACTATTATCCAGTTGTAAAAAAAAAATAAATAAAAAAATTGACAGGGTAAATGAAGAGGCACTGGGACATTATTATTTTAGTCCAATAAACTGCTGGTTAAACTAACAGCTTCTAGTTGCCTGTGAAAACCTCTAACATTCAGCTGTTTCCCATTCCACCCGTTACATCATCTTTGGCTAATCTGTCATACATTTTAGACAGCCAAAACAATTTTCAAATCACTCAGGATTTTGCCACAAGCACCACATGCTGTTAATAAGATTTTCATTTGGAATGATGCCACGCTGGTCGCATTTTGTATTGTATATAAATACTCAGATTTAATGGCTTTGGGTTTTGTTTAATGTTAATGTCAACGATGACAAAGTTAAGGGGAGAGAGAGTGAGAGAGAAAGAGACAGAGAGGGGGGTAGGCACACACAAACGCATGCTGAAAAGCAGGATTCTGACAGCTATTTGCAAGGTTAATGTTCTAGAAAACAACATCCATCTTTGAAACAGCTTCATTAGCCCCATCTAGCTGACCCCTCCACATAATGTTGTCAAATGTGACACACATCAGATTATTGGGAATATGGAGATCAATAAATATGCAACAGTGCTGCAGAGAACGCTCCTGGCATCATTTCCGAACAAATGCCATCTAAAATAGTGCAGGGGTAGCTGTCATCTGTCAAGAAATCTGTTAATAAATAGACAGGCTAAAGGGGGAAGCTATCAATAATAATAGAATGTATGCGTAATGATGAATTGGACTGCACATTTCCTAGCCTAGATACTGATGCACTACCGTTCCAAATGAGCAGGCACTAGACAAACACATTGAACTTGTGATTTACATTAGTTACACAAATAGAAATATGAAACAACGGGACACTACACCCTCAACCGGCTTCCATTTTCTAATCACATTGCTGCTGTCAAAATAAAACTCAGTTAAAAAAAATAAATAAATAATTACCGTAAATCTTAAGGGTTATTTATTTTATTTTTTTTTCAGTGTGAGGTAACATGCAAAACCAGAGAGTTAGGTCTTCCATTTCAGGATTTCTCTGATATGTGTTTCTATTGAGGTTTCTTTATAAAAGCCATACCAATAATAGGTTTTAGAAGCACTGCATTTCTATAGCAGACCCCAGCGTCAAGCTTGTACCGGGACAGTATTATAATTGATGGCTTGTGTATGAGATATGTAATAATGCTGGCTATTTGTGCTGTTTTTCTTTAATCCTGCTTTGTTTCAAGGTTTTTCATTCTTTTAAAAAGAGTCCCTTTGATGCTGGATGTAATCAGTTCAAAAGCCCTCATGCACAATTAACTTGTTTCTATATACATTGACTTTTCATGGCCATTGTTAAATTGGTATTTGTGTATTTTGCATATGCCAATATTGTGCATCAAGCATTTACAGCTAAGCATTCCAATACTGATTTTAACAAAATGAACATAAAAAGTTAGACTCATAAACTGATTTATCTGACTTTATAAAGCACAATAACAATAGCATTATTACTAACTACTGTGATATCTTAAGGGGGGAGCTATTGATGATTTACATGACAATTTTAATTATAGATAACATACCGTTTAATAGATTTTTAAAAACATGCAGAAAAATGTTGTTACATTAAATTTGTGTTACAACAAATTAGTAAACCCACAGACGTTTGCTAAAATAGTACATCTAACAGTACTGGGCATAACTCCAGAAAAGGTTTATTGTCTGTATATAATTCATGAGTTTTAAGTTTTGTGAATATGGCCGAGATTAAGGAAAACAGCCTATGTGGCTCTCCGAATGAAAACCACCAACAAAGCCCGTAGAGAAAGACCCCCCCCCCCCCCCCCCCCCCCCCCCCCATATTCACACCCAATTAGAATTCTATTCAATTCCTCTTCAGTTAGGCAGCGTCTTCCAGGCAAGCCGCTATAATGTGGTCAATAAAACTACTCTGGGCATCTGCTGATCTGTAGAAGGGTACCCTGCTTGGTTAAATTAAAACATATTTTGTAGCACATTTAAACCAATAAACTATCACCACTACTTAAACCCACTGTGTGCCATTTAAGTAGAGGAAAAAGCAATTATACACAAAGTTGGAAGCAGAATCCAAACGCAGCATCTTATCTGTGATGTCAACAGTCAACAGCTCCCTTATGGCAACCTAAAGGAAGTGCTCTGTCATTGTCAAACTGACCTCGCAAACACTACACACACACACACACACACACACACACACACACACACACACACACACACACACACACACACACACACAGCCTGGGTTAAGAAGAATGACAGTCAGCCAAATCTGATCGTAGAGTAACGTTGTATCACCATAGCATTTACAGTTGGTGGGTAAGTGAATAAAGCTGGCCGTGGATTTCATACCCAATTACATCCAATGCAGCATTTCCATATAAGCAATTCTCTAAAAATGTAGTAAAACAGGATGGTGTGTATTTGTTTGAAGCAGATCACTGGCTTCATCTGAGTGAAGTCTGGAAAATGACACCAGATCAATAAATGAGTTGGGAGAATGTCAGTGTGCTGATAGGAGAAGATGTATAAACACCCCAGTTTTTAAAAACAAGGTAACATTTACAATAGAAATAACAACAACAAAAAAAGACTGCCATCTTCTTTGTTCCTTCGTTGTCCTTTAAATACGAGTGTGGCAGAGAAAATCTCTGCCGTTTAGAAATTGGCAGGGATGGGGTTAATTTCCCCTACCTGCCTGGGTTTATTATGTTCAGGTGGCTGGGGTTGATTAGTTGATTAAATAATTAACTTAATTAACAATCAATCAGCGCCCAGCCACCTGACATAAAAGGAGGCCTCTACTTCTCATTTAGGAGGAGGGAGCTGAGGAAGTCAGTTGGTGGTTTTTGATTTGTTTGTATTTTTGAAATTTTGATATTTTGAATCCAGTGAAGGCATTGTCCAGCCTGGAAACCTTATTTTTTTTGTAAGTTTTGCTTTTTGGTCTTGCTTTATTTGTGTTTGAACCTTTTTGTTTTGCCCTGTGTTTATTTATAATATAGTTAGTATTTTTTTGAACTGCAGTCTGTCTCTGAGCCTCTATCCACTCTATTCTCTATCTACTCGCCAGCCTGCCACAATGAGGTTCTGGTCAAGTGATTTTTTTTTTTTTTTTAATTTTTTTGGTTTGGTTTGTGGTTAAATTATGAATGAATTCAACCAAAATGACCACATCAAATCCACCTAACTCTGAATCATCTCAATTCTCTTTTTAAAAACCCTCTCTGAAGTGAGGCACTGCAGGGGGATAATAAACTACATTTATGTGAGGTGATGCAGGCTTGGATGGATACATGTCTATTTTTTTTTTTTTTTACAGAACAGTATTCAGTTCTAAAGAGAGTATTGCAGCTTTTCTGGTAATAAGGCCTCTTTTAGACCTCTTGATCAATCTCAACCCTTTAAGCACAGCGCCATCCTATAAGTAGATGTTGCGCTAACTGTGACTTCAAAAGAAATGGGACCTGATAATAAAAAAATGGAGCAGTATTGAGTGGCCCTAGCAGACAGTGTATAAAAGCAGCCTTGTTCTGCACACACCTCCTCTCTTCTGCACAACAGCCAGTTAGGATAATAGTCGAGGGGAAAGCATAATTACAGGTAATCATTGGCTGGAAAAGAGCTAGTGATCATTATAGCATAACAGATCGTACTGTTCCCTGCTAAAAAATACTGAGGCCGGCATTAGTGCAGAAGGCAGGTAACGATAAGAAAATTATCATGTAACCTTAAACCTCAGACAATTTGAGTTTCTCTCTCTCTATCTATCTAATTCTAAAAGAGATTGTGTAAAATTGAGGAGTCTGCTCACTAAAAGAAACCTCATTTCCAAGCAGAGTCTGCACTTCTTTAAGAGGATAGAGTGCGAAGATAAGAATACCACAATGTATTGGTTAGAAAACCCTTTTAACTAAATTGTGCAAACATTACATCTGAGGCTATTTAAATGTAAAATAATGGTAGGTTTTAATACTGAAGTTCTGCTGACCTCATTCCACTGTATGTAATAATTGTCTTTAGAATTTAGACCTGTGACTGATTGGTTCAATACAATTGATCAATTTTTGTGTAACTAATACAGTTTTACATTTTCCAATTTGCATTTTTGGTTTTTTTTTTTTCTTTTAGAATACAGCAGTAGATTTTTATTGGGGGGGGGGGGGGGGGGGGGGGATGCTGATTGTCAGTACTTCCAGTATTGATATGCGTTGGAGACATCCATACAACAGACAAAACCAGCAATCTAGCAGTTGTTGTAAATATTGTGAGGGTCTTATCTCGGAGATTGTGATAGTGTGCTTATTGTCCAGCAGGGGGCTTAGAGGCTGTAATAACCCAACTATTTTTTTTTTTTTTTTGTATGTCAAGGCAAAAAAAAAAGATAATAATAATAATGCATTTATTAATTTATGCATGTATTATTAATGGTTCCAAACTTGTTTTAGCTTATGATTTTAATTTACTGCATAGCATTAACAAATATAAATTATAAAGAAATTATCTTTAAATGCAAAACACCTAACTAGTTTAGAATGGAAATAGAAAACCAGGCTTAATAACTTAAAAACAATTCCCATAATGATTTCATCACAATGTATTTGACCTTCACAGCCACGCTATCTGCAATAACAATCAACACATACAGGTGCACACGCGGCCTGGCTGTCTTTACAGTGTTATTGCACCGATAACATGCCAATGAAGAAATATAAGTAAGCTCATGAAATCCAAATGCCGTCAAAGTGGGAATTTTAAACAGGTCCAGTGAGAGCGTTTGGTTTGTATAATTAAAAAATGTATGAGCTACATTTGTAAAAGCTTTGAATTTCACTTTTTTTTTTTTTTTTCTGGTGGGCTAGACCAAGCTGTCCATCTCATTTCAAACATGGCCTTTTTGACTCTTGCATAATTGAAAGTGAAGTTTACAAGGTTAACACAACAGAGGGTCATTTCATCTATTATAGTGTCCACATATTTAATTTTTTTGTTAAAAAAAGGCTATTTTATTTCTTACTAAGGAGGTATTAATGAATGATGTCCAGGTAACCCAATTTAAACATCAAACTGCAATGAAGTCTGGTGTTCATGTGCTTTCATCTCTAGTACAAAAAAGGCTCTTTGAAACAGGATTTTTTTTTTTTTTTTTTTTTTTTTTTTACCCCAAAATAATTGCAATCACAATTAGAAGCAGAGCAGTTACATTATCGATTTTCTGCTAAAAAACCTTTTTAGTAAACAGGCACAAACTACATTCATTAAGTATAAGTGCTTCGAGCTATGCTGTGAAATTCAATTCAGCCATTACTATGAATTACACTGATTACTGCTGTAATTACTTCTCTTGGCTAAAACTGTATTTCTGTCCCTTGCTATTACTATTGAACATATGACCATGTTCTGCATTTTGCAGCTAACAGATTTACATTCACCAGCTCACACCACTTATATAAATCACAGCCGCTGCTTTGTACAAAAGAGAGGGAAGGGAACGCAAAACAACCTTTAGGTGCAGTGAATGTGCTTTTTTTTTAAATAGCCAATGCCACTGAGTGATAATAGAAAGTGTAGCTGTCGACAGATCTCAGGAGAGAAAGGTGATGTCACCATTGATCAAAGTGAGCTGGATTCTAAGCAGAGTCATTGCATTAACAATGGTTTGATACATCTGTGTAAGAAGCCATGGAAGCTTTTACAAGTATACCGTTCCTCCTCCTCCGAGGAGATACAATATCCTTTCAAATGGCTTAGGAATAATTACTCAGCCTCTTCTGAAGAGACTTACAAATAATCTTGTCTAGTGTGTGAATGTGTGTGTGTGTGTGTGTAATTGTATTCTGCAAATGAGGCCCCAGTGCTCACTTTACAACACTGGCTCATGACATTTGTGTTGCTCAGGAATAAAAAGATTGTGTAGAAGCAAAGAACTTGCAACTCTATAAGTAGAGCATAATGACACAAGGTTCAGAAGTGAAATACTTGACTCTACTTGTCTGAAATTCAAGCGGGACTGTGTCAAAAAACATATATACAGAGTGGCAACACAAAAATAATGCATGCTGAGTTAATAATGTATTTATTATAAAGTGTGTGAACAACATGCATTCTCCCTCATCAATGATATATTTAATTATTACTAGTATCAATACCAAGAATATATAGGTCACCATGACCTACATTCAAAAGAAGTAGACAAGCATCTCATAAAACATATACCCATGTACAGTTTGTTTTGTTTTTTTAATAAAAATTTGATTATCAGCTGTAGCTTTCAATCAGATACCCAATGCATAGTAACTAAATATAACGGCCTCCCTCCATCTTCATCTCCATTGAACCAGGACCCAAATGATAGACCAGCTTTAACACCTACATAAGAATGATGCATTTAACTACACTGTGACTGGGGGAGGAGTGGAAGTGGCACTACAGCGAATGCAAGGTAGGACGGCCAGGCCAGTATGTGTTTAACGCACTGGCTGCCTGAACGTAATGTCGTCTTTACAGTACTTATCTCTCCTGTTGTTTTATTACATGCCACACATGTTGTGCTGGTAGTGTTGAAATGATGTGCATGGAAAATACATTTTAAAAGTGCATTACTGAAAATTATCCTGGAAACACTTCAAAATACATGCACAATAACTAGAAGCAGTTACATTGTAGGTAGCGTTTACACATTTTTACTACCTGCACTTTGCTCATAGTTATGTGATTGTGAGAATACCGCTCCATACATAAAATAATTGATATCACACAGTACTTTTACAGATATGTATACATTAGAGATTGGTGGGGGCTTGTGGGTTGTAGACTTTTATTAAATAATGAAAGTGTACGTACAGTGTGGATAATACACCTGTATAAATGTTTCCATAATATCTATATAAAAATAATAATTCAATTTAAAAAAGCAGATTACAATCCTGATGATATTTCTTTGTCAAATATTGTAATAATAATAATAATAATAATAATAATAATAATAATAATTTTTCAATCTTTTTTAAATGTTTGGCAGGTTTAGGATTTAGTAAAGAAAAAAATAAAATTTGTTGACATCAGAAGTGCAAGAAACAAGAACCTTTATATTGATAAAAAGAAAAAATCCCCTGCACTCAATAATTATTTATATTGTACTTACAAAGTGCAATTCCAAATGTTTTCAATATTTTTTCTGCTTACCTCTTATTCTCTTATTAGTGGTCCAGTGGTTGCTTCCTGGTACCGAATCATTCCGATATTGAAGTTCAAACTCATGCCAATGATCTAGTTGCAATAAGACTGTGTGACATGTAGTACAGGTATCAGGATGCAGCTGTTCTCTACTGTGTTGCATTTGAAGTATTTGCCGATCTTCAATTAGTGTAAAAGATAAATAGTGGACCAAGGACAGATGACACCAGTCCAAGGCATCGATCTAATAAGTAGCAACCCTAAATACTGCTCTTGAATATCATAATACATTAGATACAAAATCTTCTTGACATATTTTTGACAGAAAAAACAAAAAAAAACAAAGAGACTTCAGGACCTTGGTTATCTAAACAGTGGCAACACTGAGATCCGTTGTTTTATAAATCATCTGTCTCCTATGCGTACAACTTTTATCAGTAGCATGTTGGTTGACAGAACAATAGCTTGGAGCATTGTCAGTACTTGGATGGAAGCACTCCAATGAATATCAGGTGCTGTAGTGCAATTGGACCTTCAGTAAAGGAGAACTCTACCCCAGCTCCTACACTGTATTCACAGGTGAAGATGGGATGAATCACTGACAGACAGGCTGACAGGTACCTCTGTATACTGTCAGATTAGCAAACTGGCTTAAGAATGCCCTAAGCAAGTGGTTCTCTAGATCTCTGTAAGTGTGAGTGAGAGACAGTCAGACACAGGCTCTGTAAAGAGGTAATGAAGTGGATTCCAATGCCTTGGTTATCAGTTATCTAGTTCAGATTGTTGCTCGTTCTCCTCTTTCCTTTTTAGCTCATGCCCAGGTGTAAAATGCCCTCCTTTCCCATCACTTTACTGGCACGGCTGATGCCGAAGCTGATAAATGTGTTCACTTAGCAGCAATGATTTGTGTATCTAGTGGACAATTAAGCACATCGCGCGCAAAAAAAAAAATCACAACTAATAATTTACTGGACAAGAGCAATGTCTGTGTGAGAATAGAGCCCTCGCTGCTGCCCCCTGAACCACACTAGGGTACAAAAACATCTATTTTAAAAAAAGCCTTTAAACCTCAAAGCACATTAAAAACCCAGTACTAAGCGACAACACTACATGTATATCATCTAGCAACACTTTTTTGAATGATGGTGTGCCTTAAAGTTAGTGGAACCAATGTGGAATATCATTAACAGTCTGTGATATAGTCTATGAAATGATTCTGGCGAATGGAGTGAGTTAGTATCCCAATGAACATATCTGTTTGCTGATTACAATATCTGTCCTGATAACAATGAAAGCAACTTTGTAACAGCAAGCCTAACAATACTGTATAAATCTGATTAACAGTGACTTACAACGGGAAAAAACAATAGGTCTACAGTTTGTAGATAAACTATCAGCATGCTGTTTTAAAAGTGCATTTCTAAACGTGCATTGCTGCATTTTGTTTAATTATTCATTGATCAAAAGATCACAATTTAATTTCCTGCTTAGAATTTGTGTTTTTACAAAAAAAAAAAGTTACATTGAGTGTAAGCATATATTGCATAGTTGGTGAGATGAGTTACAAAATGAACAGATTAATCATCTCAGGTATAGATTAGGAATTATATATTTAATTACTTCAAAGTGAATTACCAATAAATAACATGATTGATAAGTTTAATAGATCGTAATAGATATACAACCATGCCATCTTCATAGTTTCATCTTCCCTTGGGCCATTCTGAAAATTTGTAACCTAACCGTCAAAGATTTGCTGCATTAGTTCTGCTTAGCTAGCCATGAATACTAATTGCAGGAAGAACTAACTGCACCCAGTGCCCCACAGCAATGAACACACTAACTAACACAAGAAAAAGTTTCATAGCAACAGAGGGCAAACAATGAAGGGGAACTGAAAGGCTTGCAATATAATTCAATTTAAAGGGGATAAACATCAATGTTTGAATTCCCTATAGTGCTGTCGTTAGTAATGGTTTAGCACAGCTATATAGCAAGTGATCCCTACAGTGCAACATATTGTATCCATTTCTATCTTTTTTTTTTTTTTTTTTTTTAAGCTCAAAACCTTTGTTGCTTGTTCTTGAATTACCTGGTGGGCAATTATTCGTTGGCCTACTGGGAATTATGATTCTCGCTTTTATTGAGGTTGGAAGGGAAATTCATTTTCTCACATGACGAAAATATGCAGAGGTAAGGGCTTTCTTTATGTAAGAAGCATTGGGATTGATTGTCTACTAAGACAAGTATTGCATTATTTGTTTTTCATTGTTGTTGTTACAAACAAAAAATAAATTAAAAATAAACTAACCAGCGCCTGCCCACACAGTCCAGATGATTGAGCAGTAAGTGCACGGTGCGTGAGATATTACAAATATTTCAAGAGTTGATCAAATTATAGCCAAATCTAATCCAAAACATCTACAGAAAGCTAGGAGTTTAGGGTAAAGGTTCAGATTGGTGCAGAATCAAGGACAGGCACACTAAGAGCATAAGCGTCACCATTTTATGAATGAGGACCCTAAAAAGGATAAAGCTATGAAGATCGTAGAAATCAGATGGTATTTTAATGAAGCCAACAAGCATTTTAATGCAAGCCCTCAGAGGTTACACACTGCAACTGCAGATAAGCTGTCTTAGGGTTATTAATACTTCTGCTTGGAAAATGCTTGAGAGCCTCGACAAGCTTTTTTTGTGCAGCAAGTTTTTGTTTGGAATTACAACATCCAAGGAGAGTTTATTGCCTGAACCCATGTGACTTAAAGACAGGGATGCGATAAACAGTGGAGTATTTTGTAACTTGTGTCCCTCTGTCATGTATAAACAATAACAATTGGGAAGAATTTGATTCGACTGCCTAATATTGTCGCCTAATAATCAAAAGTTTCTATCTAAGATGTTCACTTCCCTAAAGAAAGAAATCATAGCTGTCCAGGTATTGCTTTCTTTACGTCTATCTTTTTGACATTAGTGAAAAAAAATGATTAGCAATCAGAGCACTAACATTCCTGCTAAATCTACTGTCACAGGCTGTTATAGGGAAGTATTCCACCCTGTAAAAAGATTACCTGCTGGATGAGATCCAGTAAGCATGCAGGGGAAACAGATTACTTTAGTCAGTTAAGAACCATGGGATCTTGATTGATCAGATCTGGATCATTTTGCTTATACTTGACTGGGCACAAGGCAAGTGGATTTGGCTCTAGTTCATCTTTGTTTGTCATTGATCATTACAGATAAATGCATATTGACCTGTGTTTTCCTTCCCCACCAAACAGCCGATAAGCCCTTCCTGTCCTGTCCTCAAAGAACTGAAGGGTACAGATGACTTTAAAAAAAATAACAATCAATTGATGGGATCATTTACAGAAACGAGAGCATGCATCAGTGTTTCACAAATTACACCTTAGCTTTCTCAGGGGGTAAACTTTGATCAGTGATCTTTGACCTATTAGGTTTAAGTCTGGCACAGAAAACATTATAACCTGATAGCTCAGTACATAGTTTCTTGATTACATACCTGTGTAACAAAGCTGTGCAATTGCTTTACATATGTTTTGGTAACTTGTTACATGAATGGGAAAGGAACCCTGATTTAATTTAGAGCTGAAAGACACTGCATGAACTTTCCTTCAAAACTTCAGCAAATATTTCTCGATTATAGTCTGCTACAGAGCCGCTTCAATTCTGCCGCTACTACCTTGCAGAGACTGACACGTCTTCTAAAACGTGGTGGCTTTGTAATCTAGACTAATGTCCACCGAGCAACTAGTATTAACTACTACCCTTAGTGCAGTTTGCCAACCAATTACACACAGTCAGCTGGCTCTGGGTGTATTACTTGTCAGTAATACAATTACGTATAAGTAATACAGTCAAGTGCTTAGGTTAAAGGGCACTGTGGGGCCAGATCAAGAGTGTTACAAAGTCATCTGAAACCCTCAGGTTGCAGTACTGACTTTATTACACTGCGTGACACTCACTGATGGTATACTCTCTATTTATCATTAACGAGCAAGTAGATTCAGTTTATGTGTGTGTGTGTGTGTGTATATATATATATATATATATATTATATATATATATATATATATATATATATATATATATATATATATATATATATTACTGTCCCAGTACTGTGATGTTTGCAGTCATTGCAATTACTCAAATGCTATTTTTTTTTAGTCTTTGTTAAGCTGCTTTCCCCTGAGCTCAGGAACTGCTCTTCAGTTCCAGTTGCCTGTATGTAGCATAGATTAGAGCAGCCATTGTGCCTTACAGAAGTGAGAGCCAACATCATCGAGCGATCTGCCACTTTCTAAACTCCATTACAGAATGATTCATTAAAGTGGCTTATCGTACTGTGAACGAACTACTGTTACCCAAATAATTCCCCCCATTTGCATTTGGATGAGGTGTGTTATAGCAGAGCTATAAGAACTGTCCAACTCTTACATGATTGAATAAAGCATCTTTAAACTATACAACGCACCTGTCTTGAAATGATAAACAGGCAATGAGATTTTCAGTTAAGATGTCACAAATTAAAATGTGATGGCATTATCCTGCAAATATGGTGGAAAGCATTTGATTTTATAAATGTTTTTTTTTTTTTTTTTTCAAACATTAACAGACACTGTTGCTGCTATTCAAATGTCTAATCTAAGTTCCTGTGTTATATATGGGTTGTGCATTCTATACAATGTTAGGAGTATGCTCTGTGATTATATTCTCTATAGTATACTATGGTGTTTTTGATGGCATATAAACCACGTTATACAGGGGTTGCGTGTTATACCATGGTATCACGGTAGTGCTTTGGGGAGCCTGTTAGGTTTAAGGACACTGAAAGAGCAGATGCTTTCTTTTCTGACAGCAGAGCACTGTATTGATGTGAAACCTCACTCATATTGTTCCTCAGAATGGCTTTAAGCTCTGCCTGCTGAATAGAGCAGGTGGGATGTTGCTTCTTCTGTGCTCCTCTAGTGGATGAGAATAGGAGCTCTGAACAGGACAGAAAAGCCTTATCCAGAGCATGCATTCAATGAAGAGTAACCCACCTAACGCATACCCCCAAGAAAAGGCTGCCATTACCATTGGTAAGTGTACTCAGCATCACAAAAAACAAGAATTACATTAATTGCTGCATCTTTAATTAAAATGGCTGCTTTAGAAATAAAATGCAATTTTTTTACTTTTTGTTCCCCTAAATAAGAATAACAAGTGTTGGTTCCTTAGCATTTACTCAGTTCAAATACAAACTAGTTTTTTTCTTCTGCTTTTATTGCTTTGATTTACAGTGGCTTGCGAAAGTATTGACCCCCCTTGACATTTTTCCTATTTTGTTGCCTTACAACCTGGAATTAAAATGGATTTTAATTTGGATTTCATGTAATGAACATACACAAAATAATCCAAATTGGTGAAGTGAAATGAAAAATAACTTGTTTAAAAAAATTTTAAAAAATAAATAACGGAAAAGTGGTGCGTGCATATGTATTCACCCCCTTTGCTATTAAGCCTCTAAATAAGATCTGGTGCAACCAATTACCTTCAGAAGTCACATAATTAGTTAAATAAAGATCACCTGTGTGCAATCTAAGTGTCACATGATCTGTCACATGATCTCAGTATATATACACCTGTTCTGAAAGGCCCCGGAGTCTGCAACACCACTAAGCAAGGGGCACCACCAAGCAAGCGGCACCACGAAGACCAAGGAGCTCTCCAAACAGGTCAGGGACAAAGTTGTGGAGAAATACAGATCAGGGTTGGGTTATAAAAAAATATCCGAAACTTTGAACATCCCACGGAGCACCATTAAAGCCATTATTAAAAAATGGAAAGAATATGGCACCACAACAAACCTGGCAAGAGAGGGCCGCTCACCAAAACTCACGGACCAGGCAAGGAAGGCATTAATCAGAGGCAACAAAGAGACCAAAGATAACCCTGAAGGAGCTGCAAAGCTCCACAGCGGAGATTGGAGAATCTGTCCATAGGACCACTTTAAGCCATACACTCCACAGAGCTGGGCTTTATGGAAGAGTGGCCAGAAAAAAGCCATTGCTTAAAGAAAAAATAAGCAAATACGTTTGGTGTTCACCAAAAGGCATGTGGGAGACTCCCCAAACATATGGGAGAAGGTACTCTGGTCAGATGAGACTAAAATTGAGCTTTTTGGCCATCAAGGAAAATGCTATGTCTGGCACAAACCCAACACCTCTCATCACCCCGAGAACACCATCCCCACAGTGAAGCATGGTGGTGGCAGCATCATGCTGTGGGGATGTTTTTCATTGGCAGGGACTGGGAAACTGGTCAGAATTGAAGGAATGATGGATGACGCTAAATACAGGGAAATTCTTGAGGGAAACCTGTTTCAGTCTTCCATAGATCTGAGACTGGGATGGAGGTTCACCTTCCAGCAGGACAATGACCCTAAGCATACGGCTAAAGCAACACTCAAGTGGTTTAAGGGGAAACATTTAAATGTCTTGGAATGGTCTAGTCAAAGCCCAGACCTCAATCCAATTGAGAATCTGTGGTATGACTTAGATTGCTGTACACCAGCGGAACCCATCCAACTTGAAGGAAATGGAGCAGTTTTGCCTTGAAGAATGGGCAAAAATCCCAGTGGCTAGATGTGCCAAGCTTATAGATACATACCCCAAGAGACTTGCAGCTGTAATTGTAGAGCCACCTTTTGCAGCAAAGTATTGACTTTGGGGGGATGAATAGTTATGCACGCTCAAGTTTTCTGTTTTTTTGTCTTATTTCTTGTTTGTTTCACAATAAAAAATATTTTGCATCTTCAAAGTGGTAGGCATGTTGTGTAAATCAGATGATACAAACCCCCAAAAAATCTATTTTAATTCCAGGTTGTAAGGCAGCAAAATAGGAAAAATGCCAAGGGGGGTCAATACTTTCGCAAGCCACTGTAAATCCCTGCATATTATGATTTCATTAGACGACACAGTGTGTGTTTGTTTTTTTTTTTAGATTTGTAAGGTTTAAATAATAATGCATTTGTCCACATTGGCTCAGATAACTTTATTTCACCCCTGCAAACAAATGTTAAAATTATGGATAACTCATTTCTAAAACTTTTTTTTTTTTTTTTTTTTTTTTTAAGGTAGTAGAACCTGAAATCTTGACTGCTAATTGGTAATACTAAAAATTAATGTTGCAGCTGCATTCTGTTTAAAATATTTTTGTAGATAAAATTATTCTACACTGGTTTCTGAAAATACATGGGAAGAAAATGTTGATTATCCAAAAAAATTATACTTTCTGTGCCATACACTACTTCAATAGTAAAGCCTAAAGCAGTGGTTAAAGAAGTAAAACTATACCTTCCAGGTTAGTCCGTCTTGCAATGCAGAGAGCGACTGAGCTACTTGCATCAAAACCACAGCACTTTCTAATCTCCTGAGCCTACTAACTTAATAGGTGTTCATGGGATTATGGTGCAATGGTATTTCAATCTCTACCTAGTTGAAGATGGATTGTTTTCAATGTAAAAAATGGCAGCGGATCCATTGCCCAGAGCTTTGCTAATTAGTCTCTAATGTAACTTCAATTGTTTTATAGAGATGTTTGTTCACGCTCCAAATTTCTTTAAAAGCATCCCTGGGGCTGGAATTAACTGCTAAAAGGTGAGCCGTGAAACTCTGCAGCGGGTCCAGGGGCGAGCTCGGGTTACTGCCCTGCCGAACATGATGCGTGGACACTGGGACACGGAGGCACCAGCCTGCAGCCTCCTTCACCCACGACGCTGCTACAGGGTACAGACTGACACAAGAAGTGAAAATGCACTTTGTTCATGAAACCCAACACCAAACTAATGGTTACAAATGTGTTTTCAAAGAGAAAACCGGGTTTTCTTCATCTTCTGGCACTATTGTGACAGCGTGGGGAGAATCTGCATGCTTTAACTACAGCTGGTTGCTGTGTTGGTTTGCTACTTTTCTTTTATCTAGTTCAAATTGAAAATTAAATGTCTCCTCTTACTTCATTTGTCCCCACATATTTTGTAGCTTTGCTTGTTTAGAAAGGGAAAAAATGAAAATCTTAAAAATGAAATCTTAAATCTTGTAAGAAAGCTTTCACGTGAGCTTGCTTGGATCTCAGCCGGTAACATTGACCCTGTAGGGCCTCCCTCAGATGACATTCCTAATAATCAGGGGTCATATTTTGATTTGAATATTCATATCGTAAATCATTTCATTATGTTTAGCGAAAGTAAGCAATGACTACTCCATAAATATACATATTGGAAATCTGTGCCTGTGATTGGAAAAAATGTATTTGACAGAAAATGAATTGCAAAACATACTACAAAAGAAAGATGCTCCAAGCACTAAGATGCTCCAAGCACTAAGATGCTCCAAGCACTAAGATGCTCCAAGCACTAAGATGGTGATTAAAACATCACTGTCACTGTCTTCTGACTTTCTGAAATTCAAACAAATTAAACTCGACGATGTAAACAAATATGACGGGTGGGATATATAAACAGGATTATGCAGCAGTCGGCAAATCAGACTGATTGATTGATTGATTGATTGATTGGTGTATCTTTAACCAGTCTGACTACTTCTGGATGGCGAACATCACATAAGTAAACTGATTTAATTCAGGTTTTTTTTTTTGTTTTTGTTTTTTAAAACTCTTTCAATACTGCAGACCTACATAGTGTCTAGCAACTGCAGTGACATGGAAACTTTAGCCATTCCATGTTCTACTGTGAAGGCCCAGCTTTGTTCAAACAAGTTCCTTAATTATTTAATTGAACTCCTTATGTACTGGATGTCCTGGATTGGAATAGAGACAGGACAGAGCAGCACTGGCCCCTGTGCTACTGTACTGACGAGATGAAAAGCCACATCAAGCTTTGGGCGCAGCTTTCAACACTTCCATTTCACTCTCACTACTTTACAAACACAAGCAGGGGAACAACACCTTGAGGGGTCTGGACTGCACTCAGACAGTGCCACAGCAGATGGCACGTAGGTCTGAACAATGAGCAGCCGTGACTCAGCCGTGTACGGCAGGGGTGAACACCATATGAATTGTGTAAAATTAAAAAACTGTTAGGCATTAGGGAAGCTTATTGAATGATACACCATTAAAGCCAACCAAAATCAACCTGTGTTGTGCCATTCGGTCTATCTGAGCTCAGGTATAAACTGTGATGGTGTGATGAAATCAGGCGAGGGGAAATGGGATGATCAGGATAACATATGGAAAACCTCCCAGCTTATCAAAGGAAGCCGCTAGCTCGTCTGCTTTAAAAGGGCGTGATTTTTTTTTTTTTCCAAGCTCCTCTCTGGACACCTGCATAGGAGTATGTTAGTCAACTGCTGTTCCAAAACCTGTGCCCAGAGTCGGGTTATGTATCCCACTACCTCCACGACCACATACAAGGTTCAACTACTGCAAAAGTTCTCTGGATCTGAACTCTTGGCCTTTGGCTGCCAATGCTGACTCCACCAGCTATCAACTTTAGCCACCTTGCTAGTTCCATTTATTAGTCTGGTTTTCACATATCCTCCCAATTGTTAAAGCACTCAATCACACATAACATACTGGGAAAAAACTCCAAAAAACAAGCTATCGGAACTTCCAATTATATGAGCGCATGTGCAGTCATAAGTGTTTGTGCTCTATACAGAATCGGGCTCCTTTTACATTGTGCAGTTCAACAATCACAAGGAATCTTGAATGACTGAATACAGAGTATTGGATATCACGGGATGAGATGTCATATTCACCCATAGCCATGAGAGAGAAAAAAACAAATGGTTATTCGGAGGAATTCGCACATTGTTGAATGCAGAGGGTCAGAGGATGTTGAATGAATGTAAGTTGAATTACACTGTGTAACAAATTATTATTATTATTATTTTTTTGCTCCTGGGTAGTAAGTGTTATTTCCTAATTGCTTATGCCTCAAAAGTATAGAAAATGGCTATTATTCCCCACAAACTTTGCTTTTGTGACCAGGACAGCGATATTTCAAAATATCACTATTTCCAATGGGAAAACGGGCAAATGTGTGTCTTTTTGTTCACATAAAGTCAGAAAAAAACAACATATGAATCCAAATTAACATGTATTTATACTAAAGTAATGCAAAAATGACTACAAAAGATTTAGAAGTGAGTATTTTTGAGATATACTGTATTTACAGTATAATCCTAAATCTCGAAAAACTACTTGCTTCTAAATCTTTTTGTAGTCAGTTTTGTATTACTTTAAGACCGTTTTCCCATTGGAAATAGTGATATTTTGAAATATCAGTGTCCTGGTCTCAAAAGCAAAGTTTGTGGGGAATAATAGCCATTTTCTATACCTTTGAGGCATAAGCAATTAGGAAATAACACTTACTACAGGAACAAAAATTGTGTTATTGTAGATATCTGTATCTGGATGTCTGAAGAATGGTTGAGTAGTCCCAAATAGATGTTTTGTATATACTGGGGAAAACATCTTTGAAAGAGCAAAATACTGTATCATCTATACACTGGCTCTTATATTCCCACAAATACTGTATGAATGGCTGTCATGATCAGATATATGATGGCTGAAATAGGATAGCTAAGTGTCCTGAGGTCAAGGTAAGGGGGCTTTACAAAATCAGTAAGGTCATATGATATTTCTCAAGTGAATGTTCTATTAAGGAATACTTTATAATATCATCTACATTTTCACCATATTCTTGCCTGTTTACAATCCTGTATTAACTGTGTCCTGTATGATTTTCTATTACTGTTTCTGTTTTCCAGGATTACTAAAACCAATGCTTCTGAGAAGACTTCTCAAGGCAGACTGTGGGAAAGTAGATCAGTGTTGCACAGGTTTTTTTATGGTTTGCAAGCATAGAAATAAAAAGATTTGAGAGGAAACAAGTCATATAAAAAAAACACAATTTAGGATACTAAACTGGTTTTACAAAATTAATATTAAGAAGTTTTGCACTTGCAAAAAATAAAACATGCAGTATTGCATACCAAATTGCCTTTTATCAGTCAGCGTTGAACTGTAGCAAAAGCATATTGTAGAACAAAAGCTTATCAGATTGGAGCAAGCCCGTATCAGGACATAGACGTGAGAGCTTTTGAGAACTTCTGTCTGGCTGTTTAAATTCTTATCACATTTTGAGTGGTATCTAATCCTGTGCCATGCAATAAACTCTTTTTATTTATGCCTTAGCCAACAAAAAAAAAAAAAAATAGAAAATGCACAGCCTGGAGCAGTATTTAAAAGTAAAAACCTTGACAGAAGCCACACAAAAGCACTAGAAACAGTGGTATATTTTACTGAGTGACACTTCAAACAGATTCAAATGGTTCTGTGCATTTTTTTTTTTTTTATTCAAAGACAATGTATTACTTTCAACTGGAGTAATCACAAATGCCTAATTAGTTGTCAGGTGATAGTTTGTGTTCTCGTCAGTGGAAGCCGTATAGCTGCAGGGAGTTTGGTCAGCAGACAATTATACTTTGGATTGACAGAAAGCCCCCCCCAAAAAAAGCACTTCTTGTAACAAAAAGGTAGCTAAATCCTCACTATTAAAAACCATGCCTCCACATCAAAACCTATAGTCGAAACCGTCAGCATGAAAAAGGAATAACATACTTTCTAATTATTCCATCTGCTCCTTGGGATTTCTCATATTTCTTTGCATATACTGTTGTATAATTTTAAATTTAGAACATTCCATGCATATATGTTTGGATTCAATTTCATTCTATTTTTCAGTCACATTTTTCCTAGATTTAACCCTTACACATAGCAAACTAAACTTGGCTACAACCACTGAATGACACAGAGACAGATTCTCAAAGTGTTTTTTTTTTGTTTTTTTTTCTCCAAATTGTTATTATAAAATAAATAAATAAGACTTACAAATTATATCACAAATATAACCACAAAAAATTGCAACCCTCAAAATCAAATGTTTGAGTTTGGTACATTTATTTGGAGCTCTTTATTCATTTTTCTGAAAATTTCGTGCTAATGACAATTTGGAGCAAAGAGCTTTGAGAATCTTTTGTAAACCCAGTAAATCTACATTGTATTTAGTGATGCTTGTAGTGGGTACTGGTTGGTGCAAAAAAAAACATGGAGACAAATACCAGGCTACAATTCCACCCTTCAGAAGTGAATTATACCACTGGGATACAGTTCAAAAATTGTAATGCCAGAATTTTACACTGGCCAGACCATAGGCGAATCATTAGCAGACCACAACCTCAAAGATTCTTAAAGTTGAGTTTTCTTTTTTGTTAACTAAAATGCTGTTTTTTCTTTTACTGATTTCTGCAACTTAAACCATATGGAGCACTAATATATTAAATGAAGAAGTTCATGTCTCTTATTTGGCAGAAATTCACAAGTTTACAACACCACCTCCTCATGTAACTCTATATGCTTTCCTCTCAGTAGGTATCAGCTGGGGATGAAGACACAATAAAGACCTTTGTTTCATTCTTGTGCAGGCTTCCACTCTTATTCTGTGTCGCTTTTGGTGATCGTGACATTTATTCGAAAGCCCTTTTTTTTCCTCCCGTATTCTTCTGCTCTCCAAACAAGAAGCAGCATTTTTGTCTAGTTTTTTACTATTAAGAAAATGCCTCTAGGCTCTACAGAAACAATGTAACCAAGAATGCTTTTAAAACTGATAGGATCAAGTAAGAACATATTTCAGTTGCGCTTTCAGTGTAAGTTTTCAATGTGTGCGTGTGGCAATTTGACCAGTGATTCTGAACAGGTGTAGAGGTGATGTGGTGCAAAAGGAATCGCAAACAATTGTAATCTGGCAGGAAAGTGGTTTTAATTGCAATCCGGGAAAAGAAGAAAAACGCTCCGGCAATACACAACAATGTGTAATGCGCGGAGCCAAACAAACAGGTCTACAGTCCCAAACAATAAACGTTATCCGCCCCACAATACTAAAACACGCCCACCAGTCCCGTGTAGTAGTGCTCGTGATGGGTGATAACAGGTTATTTGGTGACAGTTTGTGCAGTGGAGGCCCGGCTTGTGCTGGCCCAAAAGCGACACCCGCGGAACGTGTTCAGCCGTCTAGTGATACAACAAACAAGACAATTACTAACACTCAGAACAAACACTGACCAATATTCCTCGGCAGTTTCTACTGCAGCTCTCAGTCCTTCCAGGTTTAAAGCGCAAACCCCAAGCGAAGTTAAAAATTAGCGTTTCTCTGGCCCCTTTTTTATGCTACCCCACATGATCCCTTGGTAAACGATTTCAGCTGTGTCTATAGTTTGCAGCAGCTACCAAGTGAGGGAGGATGTGCTGTTTAGTGGTTCAGACCCCTCTGTGTCATTAAGGGCAATGCAATAACACGTATTAGTTATATAAAAAATTAGAATCTCACAGCTCTAGGTAAGAAATAAATCCCAGTCACATCTCAAGCACATGCCTGCCTTTGCCTCTAACTTGACTCCTTTATTTCACACAGCCATGGATCATGACAAGTAAAAGCTGAGAGACTGATAAGTGAAAGCTTTAAGACTGGCAGTGTTGCTAATTCGTGCAAACCCTGTGTTTGTCAATGGGTTTCTGCAGGACTCTGACAAATACACACCAGTAATGGTCATTTTCATTGTTGCTTGCTATTTCTACATTAGTGTCGAAAAACTATAATCTGCCGTGACTCAATCTCCTCTTTTATTGAAAGAATTTGGAGACAATAAGAGTAGGTCAACAGGTCCCAGTGCTGATGCCCTGATAGATACAATACATGCAATCTATAGCAATATATTTCCACCTGTGTATAACAAACAGCATTCACAATAAAGAGGCTTGGTACTTGTTATCTTATTTAAATCAATAAGCCTTTGCAATAGATACTGCCATCTAAAGATTTTTTTTTTTTTTTTTTAAATAGGAGTTAAATCAAAGAATAGTCACCTTGAAAATATACCAGAGAAGGGGCCCGATTACCTGTAACAGAGGAAGTTAACTTAATAGAACAGTGCCAAGATAAAATGGCTTTGCCAGTTTCAACAGCAATAGCAAACCATGTAGGAAATCATGTTGTGATGCACAAGCAGTGGTAACATACAAATAGGAAAGCAGCTTTTAAGTCAATTGTAAAATTAAACCTCCTACTAAAGTTAAAAAATAAACAAATAAATACATAAGAAGAAGAAGAAGAAGAATACTTCCACAACTGTATTTGCAAAGACCAGTTCCAAGATAACCTAATCTCAGTGCAACAATAAAAAATAAAACACACACACAGCATACATATCATTTCAATGGAAAGCAATACAAACACTTCAGGTATTAAATAGAAGAAAACAACCATTGACTGCTTGAAACACTTATATGGGGATCAACGCAAAAAGCTTATTGATAAACCCAATAAAGCTAGTAATGTTTGTTAAAAAAAAAAAAAAAAAAAAAAAAGCAGTGTTACTTTATCCCTGTATTTATATTAAGGTTGTAATCTTGAATAGTAATAATAGATTGTTGCAATTTTATTCCTGAGACAAAGCGTCTCCTTTTCAAGGATACCTGGCAAACCATATTTGAACACATTGATTGGCTTGAAGGTCATTTACACATTTGCTGCAAACATAAGACCATTTTGTGGTTTTTGGTAAATGTACATTACTGTATGTCGGAGGGTTTTGAATTGCAGTTAACATGGATATTCAGTGCAAGCCTATTCTCAAGCTTTGATTCAGTAGTTTGTCAATGTCACGGTGATGTAGTGGGTTATGATGTCCGCTGTACTGTATGTTCAGTTTCAAACATGCATTTTTTTGTTGGATTGTTTATTTTTTAGGGAGTAATTCTTATTAAAATCGGGTGCTTTGCTTGATAAATCTATTGAAAGTACAATAATTATTTTTCATCATTTCAAAAAACAAAATGTAACAATCAATGCCATTGCATATAAAATACTTTATTTTCATTATTGTGTTTTATTATTATTATTATTAGTAGTAGTAGTAGTAGTATTCTAATAGATGCAGATGTCATACACACACTTGTGGTTAAAATACTGGTGTCCGTACAGAATTACTGGTGGAGGGGAAGATATTGCCCACTTTATCACACTCATTATACACTCCTTTTCAATAGGTTTGCTCTAAGCATTTTATGGTGAGAATGGTGTAAACATTGAAGCAAGAACTGTGGTTAAAGCTTCTTTTTTTTTTCTTTTTTTTTTACTTAAATAGATAAACCGGTGTTGATGCCAGCTTCATTTTATTAACGTATAACAGAATAACAACTGAATGCATGGCTTCCATCATATAAAGGTTACAGTTTCTTTCAATGACTTTCAGCACCCACCCTATAAAAATTGTAATAGCGCCACAGCCAACAGATATGTGTTTACTGAAATGGTTACACTTTGTTGTTTAAAAATCAAGGCTTTTAAACAAATTATTTTCAACTGTTTCTCCTCACCCCCAAGTATAGGGAAATCTGACCCCTGACCCCCCCTGTCACCACAAACAATTTTACAAACCCAGCGCCTATGCACAAAACAGCCTCTGGGAGCGCATTTCCACCTTTTTAATGGTCATGTAAACAGTATCACGTAGAGCCAAACTGTCTGCAACACTTCAGCACTTAGAAATAAAACCTCACCACAGGACCACAGCATCAGTTAACCATTGCAAGACATTTAGAAGGCAAGAATGTGAAAGTGGCTTCTCTGATGGCTAAGCAAAGTGAATTAATGAACCGAAAACAAATGCAGCAATGTAAATAAATTCAGAGGCATGTATATGGTAACCTTTTATTGTGTTTATTAATTAATAGAGCAGTCAGACACCTAACAGAAATCAGTCACCAAAATTATATACTGTTATTTATTTTTTTAATGCTGTTACTGAAAAAAAAAACAGTAATTGTGTTAGCTAGCAAAGGAATAGGGATGATTAGATAAAGAATTTGCCTTCAATAATATACACAATTCAAACAAGTCACAGTTTGTGACATTTTTGGGTTAAAGGTGGTGCACCAGTTATTTCCTATGGTGGAAACTAGGGTGGATATATAGAAGTCCTATTGCTCAGTTACTGGAGATTTTGGCTGCATTAAATAATTGAGGGAAAATATGAAGCGTAATCTTATAACCATTTTTAAGTTACCATGAAGGACAACATACTGGTCTTGAGACATGGCCATGAAGAGGTTAAAGTAGAGAAAGAAAATTGGTATCCAGCTTATATATAAACTATATAGCTTATGTATAGCTTTACACTATCGGTTCTCCTTGTTGTTTTATTTTTTTTTTTAATTTAAATAAATATCTCTACTACATGTGACAGAATGTATTTTTTTATTTCCTTTACACCCACATTGGTATCTCACCAAATAACAGTAGACACAGGTCTCCAGTAGGTATCACTGGATAACAAGGAAAAATCGACCATGTGCTGCATTTATTGTTCCAGTATTACCGTGTTTATTAAAATGACTTGTTACGTTAACATTTAAAAAGTGTTATTTAAATTAATGTAAAAGCTGTATGGATGTAACTTAGGTTTTAACTGAACTGTTGGATGTGACATGCATAACCTCTGTAATGTGAATAATCTGTGTTAGTATACCTTTAAAGAAACATTAATGTTTGCCATTCAGTTTAAAAAAAAAAAAAAAGATTTTGAAAAAGCTGCACAATTATTACATTAAGAGCAAGCCATTATTCATGCTGCCTATTTTCTACCTTAATGCAACCAATAAGTGAAAGAGAATAATCTTTTCTTCAATAAGACCTGATCATTTCAAAAGATGTGAATGCAGACTGAAAGGAGGGAAAAATAAAATAAAAAACCCTTGAAAATGGTACCAATGCTCAGCTAAAATCAACTTAATTTAATAATTTAAGGCAGGAAACAAAGCAATTTGCCATATTCCATACAACAAACCCCAGCCTCCCTTACTTTGTCATGAGTGGTAATTACCTTTAAAAACAACGGCAACAAAATAAATGAGAGTGCCTCATTACGTGCAATTATGAGGGAATTGGAAACATAATTTAACTAAATGAGCAAACAACACACTGGATAGTGAAGAAACTGCCTGCACTTCTACAGACCACTGTATGTCCCATTACAAAAATGTTACCAATTTCATGGAATAATTTGAGGCATTTTTATTTATAAAAAGAAAGCCTCAAAAGGAGAATGGGGCTTGGAGACAACAAACAACTGCTGAAAAGCAGCTGTGCAGTGGTAGGAGTCGTCACCACTGGACACTGCTTAAGGATGACTAACATAATCAATGAGAATTAAGCTCAAGGGATTTAGGAGAAAATAAGTAATAAATTACCTTTTTCAGATATTAAGAATTTCAGAGTTGATACTTAAAGCCTGAGAGATAAGAGAAAGAGATGAGACATTTGAATGTCACAACTAAAAATAGTTTCTCTAAAATGGGATTTGCCCACAAAAAGAACCCAGAAATCCCCCTTGTTTTACTGATTTAAGACTGCAGTATTATCAGCGTTTACATTATGCATGACATTTCCAGTTGTAGTCTCTAAAGCAGCAATGCCCTCAAAATTAATTTTCCTTTGTGACACTCCCCAAAGGCGGCTTTAACCATAAAGATAAGTTTGCTCTTGTACTTGTCGCTTCCAGAAAACGCAATGGACTACCTCTTGCATTGGTTAAGTCAGCATGGGTGTAATACATAGCTCAGGAAGCAAACGGAGTGTTGCACCAGTGTTCCTTTTACAGTATGTACTGTGATCACCTGCTTTACTTTTTTACATTAGAATCTCCTGTAATATTTTAAAGTACCATAAAAATGTATATATATATATATATATATATATATATATATATATATATATATATATATATATATATACACACACACACACACACACACACACACTGTATTTCTCCATCTAGGTACAATCCAAACACAAAATGGATCATACCGCTTTATTCTCAGGCAAAAACAGATCATGTAGATCATTGTCTAACAAATGTTTTTTTGAGCCACATAGGGTTCTTTCAAAGTATCCGATTTAGCAATTTGACTAGGTTTGGGGGGAACTGTAGGACACTGCTGTTTTGTTTTAACATGCAATTACTGAAGCAGTGTTTTAGTGTGGTTGCTATTACTTAGTTCTCACAGACCTATTTGTATGGATCTGTAAGAACTTCCTGGTAATTAGAAGAGCTTTTTTACCCAAGACTGGACAAATCTAGTTTGTTCGCTCAAAGTCTAGTGTTGCATATTCTTCTTGGTAGTGGTGTCTGTGTTACAACTAGGGCTTTTGATTTTCACTGTTTTACCCTGACTTTTCCACTCCTTTAAAAATTCAATTAAAACCTGTTAAGCCATTCATGCATATCAATCACAACTAAGACAGCGTATAATAGTTGAACTGACAAGTTTTTGTCCCTGTGAAACAAGTACATTGGGGAGAACGACAACTGTAAATTACATAAATTTTACAAAACACATTTCTCAGTTGTGATTGTGATACACGAATGGCTTAACAGGCATCAATTTCACTCTTAAAATGGGGTAAGGGTATAACACCCCCAAAAAAAAAAAAAATAATAATAATCAGATGCCCTTGTTACAACTAAGATTAACCGTTTTATACTGGATCCTGGGCAGCCAGATAATGTGGAAAACAAATTCAGAATATAAAAGCTATCCAGAGTAAACGCAGCATTGCGCATAAACTTCTCTGCCTTGGTATTCAGCTACCTGTGCAGATTCAAGTGTTTTCTTACTGAAGAATTTAACATTCTTTAGACCAAGCCCACTAATTCTGGCCAGTCCCCAATTGCAAATTACAGCAAACCCACAGCCACTGATTAACTGTACATTTAACAATTTGTTTCTATTAAAAGACCTTCTATCAAAAGTGTACCAAGGGACATAATGAACAGTACGATCATATAAACACACCCCACAAGAAATCTCTACACCAAATCAGGTTTTATTTTTCTTTACTTGGAGAAGGATTCCAGAGTAAAACTTGCTGTCATAGTCAAAACACTGATAATACAAAATCTACAAAAGATCTATACAGAATATCTTTTACCCCCAGTTCAGGGAGTCAGTTTAATACAATAGGACATAAAAAATGAGTTATAGTGAAGGAAACAGTAAACACAATATACAACAGAATGAATAGGAAAAGGAATAGGGTGATTTTATTGATCTTTGTATCTGTGATTCAGGACTGGATGCCAGCAGACACTTCCACAACCAAGGGAGACTTCAGGGTGTAAAAAAAACTGACATTTTCTGAGGAATTTAGGTTGACCTGTGAAAGAAACAAAAACAGTAATGAAACCTGAAGATCTGTTGGACATTAAAAGCTGCAGTGAACAGGCATCTTACATACCTGCCTGAATACAGTACTCCGTGTATGCATGTATTTCTTAAACAAAATAATTCACAACTCCATTTTGAAAATCTCCCACTTTAATGGTTGCAACACATTCGTAACCAAAACAGCTTCAATGTTACAGGAAAAATTTAAATAAATAAAAAATTATATATATATATATATATATATATATATATATATATATATATATATATATATATATATATATATATATATATATATATATATATATATATAATAATATATCAACAGTAAATGTTATATATACCGATTCGTTAGTATATACATTTAAGGCAACAGTAAAACAAGAATGGCAAGCAATCAGCTTACCTTTATAATGTTAAACATGAAAACACAATGGAAAAAAAAGTCTCTGCATTGTATGCATTAATCTTTCCGTGGTAGCCAGTCCTCACATTTGTTTGAAATAAATAAATATGTTATTACAAGTGCGAAAAATGGAGCACTGAAGATTATATTTGTAGATCTTCCATCTTGGGCTTCGTGCACCTTGGGGTATGCTGTGCTATGCAGAGCTGCTCAGACTTGCCATGGACCTTCAGCTGCCGAATGAAGATATACAAAATTGGGATGGTGGATGATAGAGGTGCTAGGCACAAATCCCAACAATGCATAACTTTCCTACCACAATACAGACTGTGTAATGAAGCAACACAGTTTTAGTGTAAGTAAAGAAATAACTATATAAAATGTATCCCCCCTTTGTTTACAATAACCAATAAGGTTTTATTGTAGTTACTCCTACTATTAAAAAAAATGTAAAAATGCAACGCAGGCTAGATCAGTCAAACTGTGCTTAGTAACGCAGAGGCACTTTCATATATTTTGTGCTAAGGAACCTGTGTAACACAGGCTACTTCAAAGTTTAAAAAAATAAATAAATAATAATTAACTGACATGGGATGCTGCTTCCATATTGGCACACAAACACCACATAAAGCTGTGCAAAATACTAAAATAAAAACATGACAGACTGCAGCTATAGTTTTAAGTCACTGTGCAAAGACTGTCTAGGATTTTATGTATTTAAAGAAGCCGAGACCAATACAAATCTGATTTTAAGCACTGAATTTAGAGGTGATGTACACCAGAATGATAATAAAGTTTAAAAACAAGCAATTTGACCATTACAGTCAATAAATAAGACCTCATAGGTTACAAATGACAAGGCACTATCGAAACCTTGTTATTGTTCCTCAAATTCACTTAAACGATAGAAACAGGTCCGAAGAGTTGCCTGTCTTAATGCATTGCGATTGCTTTAAAATTATTTTCTAAACAATCCTCTTTGCTCTGTTTTTTCTCAGCATATTACCGACTCCGCATTTCCCCCTCTGGGATCAATTGTTTCCCAATAGATGATTTCTGAAGTCATGAAACAACGTCAGATTTACTATTTATGGCTTTATTTTCGTTAGTAAATCAAATTGAAACTCTGTACAACCCTAACTTCTCTATGTTGCAACAGTCCAGGAAACAAACCATCTGCTAAACACAAAGCAGGGCCAATTGGAAATCTGAGTTTAATTGTAGATTAACCTCGTCAGGAGGTAGACCTCGCTTTGAGAAATTGGAAAATACTATGCTGTGTTGGGAAAACAATCAATCAGTCTCTGAAGGATGTTCTATGGGAACTGTACATTTTGCCAGAATCACGGTTTACTAAATTTAATTTATGGCAAATTTCCCAAAAAGCACTCACACATGTATAAAAGAGGTTTGCTTATGGTTGTTTTAATTAAGCATGGTCTTTTCTATACACTGTGTAATAACAGGATTCATAAAAATGTACTTTGTCATTTTTTTACCAACCCAAACAAGACAGTTTACAACTAACAGTGCAAGGTTCAATAATATGCTTTATTAATAAAGGTTTTGGCAAAGTTCTTTGGGCATTGAATTTTGTGTAGATATTCCACTATAGGTCAGTTTAATGTGGGGGGTGGGGGTATGAAATGTGGAGCAGTTTTGTACAGCAAACCTAAAAATCAATAACTTCAAAAACACATAACCAAACTTGGAAGAAACCAAGTACATTGATGGTGGCACGAGGCAAAATGTTTGTTTGCTTGACTTGGTTCTTTTAAGTTGCATCTTAGTATTGTAAACCTACACTGGTCTAGAGGTTTTTGTTCATGCTCCTTGAAGCTCTTGGTGTTTGTGCAAATTTGATATGCTTCCAGATAGAGGCGCAGTAAAAATTCATTAGACAACCAATTTGAAGGGGCAAGGTTTCCAAAACTGCCAAGGAATGAAAGAGTTCGACATCTTGCATTGAATAAGAAAAAAAAAAGAATGGGTGCATTGTCATCTGCTGGACATTATCAACTAGCGGATATTGAAGCCTTGGAAGAACAAGATGAAAATTGAAACTGATTGAACTGACAGCTGCACTTACCCATATCAATAATTCCACTAATGAAATTGGGGGAAAAAAATTAACAGATAACTTGGAATGGGATTTAAAAAATTGCAGGTGAAGGAAACTCACTTGGGCTTTGTTTCAGCATCTGTTACTTGGCGAATGTAGATTGCATCTTCAGGATGTTCAATGTCACCCAGTTCGTGCATGTAGGATGCTGCTATAGCCAGGGTGGAGCCGTCATTACTAAACGCAAGGGAAGCGATGCTGGTTGGGTAGCGGTGAAACTGGCAAAGACGCTTCTTGTTGAAGGGGTCCCAGATATTCACAAATCCATCAGAGCCACCTTAACAAAATAAACAAAAAAAAAAACACAGGATTAGTAGAGAAAAAAAAAAGAAAGAGGAAGGAGCATCCACACATTGAAACCGTAACTGTGCTATGGAACAAGCATAGGCAATAGTATTCAAAAAAGTTCTCTAGCATATCGAATGGAACCAGAACAGATATCAGCTAGCCTACCATTAGACCACGCTGCCACAGAAATACCATTTTTTTTCAAAAAAGCATTTAACCCTAGAATGGAAGGCACCAACAGAGGCCACATTAACAGATTCCAGTATTGATAAATTATACCACAGGGCTGTTAAGAGTTTTGTTTTTAATATAAAAGCATGGCTCTTACCTGTAGCAAAGGTGTTGTGCACACTGTGGAATGAGATCGCGTTGACCGGGTAAACTTGCTCTATGCCATTTTCCTTTAACCTGTGGCATTTAAATGCATATTTCTTCTTTTGTACTTCTGGGCTTGGGTCCAAATACTCAACTGCAACCCGACCTTCGATTGAGCTAAGTACGTAGCCCTACAACCAAGAAACAACAACACTTCAGCATGGGATTGTATTAGACCGCAAACATGAGAACATCTGAAGAGAGAGTCTGGGCTACAATAGCCTGAACAGCAGTACATGGATGCAGCACCAAGTTTTGTTTTCTCTCATGCAGCTCAGTTTAACTGATCAGGTCATGGAGGTGCAGTTAGAGGTGTCAAATATTACTGATTTTTGAAAACACCACGCTATTTTTTCTCAAGTTTAAACAATGATAAAGCCAAGTACACTTCTAAAACAGTCCTGCAGCTATTCTATGGCTGCCAGGCTTGTGTTAAGTAAACTTTTCTGCTAGAGATACAGCATCTTGCCTGGTTAGAAGTTACCCCACACTCTTAATAAGTGGTTAAAATGATGAGGGCTCCCATTTCAACTTGGAGATATTAAAACCTTCATTTTACAAAGAATATTAAGCTCAAACACTATGCAGTTTAATTATATATAATAATAATAATAATAATAATAAATAATAATAATACTTTCAGTTATTGTCACTTTTTCTGCTATGGGTAGAATCAAAGATGACTTGGTAGAAGCTAGCTGTTATTGGAAGCACAGATCAAACTATTGGTCCATTCAAAACATCAGTAAACCAAGAGCTTGTAGAATTTAACAGGAAGCAACGTATAGCTTCTAGACCAGTGGTCTTCAAAGTGGTGCCCGCGGCAGCTGTTCTTAATTATGGGTCATGAACATGTTTCTGGCGGTCTTAATGTGGGAAAATAAAGCTTTAAAACACGTTTTCCAACAAAAGCGTCACAGCAGTCTATTGACAGTGCTGCTCGCTTATGCTGTACTTGTATGTATTCAACACTTTTCCTGAAGAGCCTCTACGATATGATCAAATAACTGAATAGCTTCATTTTCCTGCAGCAGACCAATCATAAGAGCTAGCTGGATGGGACAAACTGTTTCAGTTGCAAGAACTAACAGTAAGTTTAACCAATAGGAGAGTCATATCTGCCAAGTTTTATGCAGCTGTCCAATCATAAGCAAGCAGAGGCCGTTCACGGTACTCTGCATGAAAACTGAAGTGAGTAGCCAACAAGAAGTGAAAGATCTGACAGCTGTCCAACCATTCGTTAGCAGAGGCAGGGTGTTAATATGCTGGGTAAGCACTGAATTTTTCCGACTTACTGAGAAAAACAATACATTTCAGTATTTAGAATTTAATTCTCTCTCTATTTTTTTACATTTCAACAGACAAGGGGAAACACCGTAGTAGATTTAGTTACAAATCCACTTTCTATGAATAATTGTACTGGAGATGAGTGATCTTTAAGAGTAGTGTTGACAAATTTGCCAAATTAAAACAAAGCAAGATGCCATCTATCCTCTTTTTTAGTTCATTCATGGTTATCTGTGTAAAAAACACTTTAAAACATTTGTAATGCGTATTTTCAAAGAATAAGCGCAGCAAGCACAACTACTGACTGACTTGGCCTTAGAGTGAGCCCCACTAAAACTATTAAACATACAAATTCAAAATCAGAGTGTACAACGTTACTCTCCGATTTTGAGATCGATATATCTATCTATAATTAGTATAAACTTCATTGGTACCTGTTTGTTTGGAAATGCTCTGATGCAGCGGGTCTGATATTTGAGACTGGACTCCCTCCTCTGCTGAACATAGCCCATATTCCTCAAGTCCCACACAAGGACTCTCCGGCCAGCTGTACCAACGATCAGTCGATCTCCTGCCACCGACAGTGTGTAAACCTAGGAAAGTAGTACCACCACAATCAAGAACAAAAATCCCATTACACACACACATAAAATAAATTAAATAAATAAAGTGCTGGGACGAACACAGATTTTCATGTTCAGATATTCACACAATTTAAATATTTGTTGATTTACAAAAACAATAACCCTTATATTGCTCAGAACACAGGCAGAGAGCGCATAGCAGCAGGGGCAGGGGGCATGGCCCCTGCGTGTGCCTTTACTTTACAGCAAGACCTTACAATATGTAACACATTAAAGTAGAAAAATATCCCAGGAGTAAAGAATAAGTTGTGTAGGACTTACTTTAACACCAGTGAATTAGCTACAAAACAAAAGTATGCCAAATAGCAGTTAAATAGCAGTTGTTTTGTTTGTTTGTTTTATATATGAAATAAAAGTAGTACATAAGTTGACACCACGTTTTATTCTTTTGTTTATTCCAACATTGCCATTTCTTTGCAGTAAACAATGGCCAGACATGTCTTCATAAAATAAGTAAGCAAACGAAACCTGAAGTTTAACACTTCAAAATAAAACAAATGTAGAAATGGCATTGTAAAAAAAAAAAAAAAAAAAAAAGAATTTATTACATTCCACGCAGTCTATATAAAAAGAATCGCTACGTGACATTTTCAGCAAGACATTTCAGAATGACATGCTTGCATTTGTCCCATGAGATGCTGAAGCAGAACGTATTTGACCCAGGTGACCTTCTAGAGATCACAATGCATAATCTGGTTTGTTTCCTTTTTGCAGTCTAAAACTTAGAGACTGAAGAGCTGCTGTGTTGATCCTGTGTTATATATATATATATATATATATATATATATATATATATATATATATATATATATATATATATATATATATATATATATATATATATATATACACACACACACACACACACACATACATATATATATATAAAATCTCACATCACATGGAGCATGCATTATTTTTTTAAACTGCTATGCAGAAGTGCAAGGTATTTTTGTAATTTCTAGTGAATAAACATCTGAATTTTGTATGTGAATACATATACAGAAAATATTTGTCCCAGCACTAAAATAAATCACTCACCTCAATTCAATCAAAACAAATAAAAACACAGTAATTCATTGTATACCCACCCCTCACTCAGCAGGGAAAGCACACACTCACGTGGCAGGTGGCTACTCTGACACAAGCATTAATACCCTGTATCTTTCTAAAACAAGGGATTTGGAGGAGCTCCCTAATAAAAGCTGAATCTCAAAACAATAATTGTGTGAATACAGTAATTGTTACAGCTGTGTATAATGGTATTTAAAACAGGATTCATTCATCTGACCTTTCTCTGGCCCCACCGCAGTCGATTGGTTACTGATTACTGTGTGCGTGTTTGTACACACACAGAAAATTAATACTGAATAAACAAAGAAGCTGCAATAGTATAGTCTGTTGCATGTTCAGTGGACAGTAACCCATACAATTTCGGGTGGAGGTTTTAGTGAGAAAGCTTCTACCTACCGAAATAGTAGTACAATTATTCCAGTAAAAACTTTGCAATCCAAAGGAGCTTAAACCGTTGCGGTCCTGTCGGACCAGGTCCGACATTACATCTTTCCCTTTCCAGTCCGATATCAAAAAAACGTAAAACACAGGTCTCCAGTCTTTTTTCCTCCGGAAAAAGGAGAGAAAGCCTTTCAATGGCCAAGTGATACCGATAAAAATAAATAAATAAATAAATAAATAAATGGATGTATCTGAGCAATGCACCTTATTCACGCAGTGGCCATGTTTGGTTGAAAACGAGGCTTTGTGTACTACCACAGCTATTGATAGTATCACTATGTGGACGAAATCTTTAATAAGCGTTCCTCAAATAATAGTTTAAGAAATTGATGATTGGGCATATAATGCGAGGACTCTGAAAAACATACAGAAGAAAGGGTACTGCAGTTGGATTGAGGGTTATATTCATGAAGTAGAAGGTAAATTAGAAAGTGTATTTGTGATCGGAAAGTGAAGCTGCTACTAGCCTATACTAGATTCGCAAAAAACGTTTAGATCTCAGTTTTAGTTATAGAATGTCTACTTTAATATTTACTGTGTTGATATTAAGTAACTCTATATTATTTCACGTTTATTGGTTTGTATAAGCATGTGTTAAGGAGAATGGATGTAGCATTAGGGTGTTCCTGTCAATGAAAAAGAATGAGTAACCTTACTTAACACCGTGTAACAATTTTTTTTTTTTTTTGTTCCTGGGAAGTAAGTTATTTCCTAATTGCTTATGCCTCAAAAGTATAGAAAATGGCTATTATTCCCCAAAAACTTTGCTTTTGTGACCAGGACAGTGATATTTTGAAATGTACCTATTTTCCAGAACATTCCAGATAGATTCAGTGCCGAGTAAACTTGGAGTAACTTCTAGAACTTTCTAGAACTTTCCAGTAATATAAATAGTAGTATAAATACAGGGGCCTTAAGCCCACCAGTTCAGTTTAGTTCCAGCTGCCTAAGTGGATATATATTTGCATTTTTCTGAGATGGCATCAAGAGGCTGCAATGGTGGCATTCCTGATGGGTCTCCAAGGCGGTTTTACCAAGTTTCCCTGCTATCTTTGCCTTTGGGACAGCAGGGACACCAAGGCGCACTACCACAGGCGGGACTGGCCACAGCGGACCGATTTCTCTGTGGGGAGGAACAGCGTCAAGTGGGAGCCACTGGTGGACCCCCGGAAGGTGCTGATGCCACCACTGCACATTAAATTGGGCCTTATGAAACAATTTGTCAGAGCTCTAGATAAGGAGTCGGCAGCCTTCAAGACTTCTTCCCTAAGCTGTCTGAGGCAAAGGTCAAAGCCGGTGTCTTCGTCGGACCACAGATAAAGAAGATCATGGAGTGCAATGAATTACCCAAGAAGCTCACTAGTTAGAAGAAAGCGGATTGGAACAGCTTTGTCGCAGTGGTTCGGGGCTTATTGGGCAATCACAAGGCCGAAAACAATGTGGAGCTGGTTGAGACTCTGGTGAAGAACTACGGCACAATGGGCTGTAGGATGTCCCTCAAAGTCCATATCCTTGATGGTCATCTTGATAAATTCAAGGAGAACATGGGAGCGTACTCGGAGGGCGCTTCCACCAGGATATACTGGACTTTTAACGCCGCTACCAAGGACAGTATAATGAGAATATGATGGGAGACTACATTTGGGGGCTGATTCCTGAAAGTGATTTACAGTATAATCGTAAATCTCAAAAAACTACTCACTTCTAAATCTTTTGTAGTCATTTTTGTATTACTTTAGTATAAATACATGTTAATTTGGATTCATTAGTTGTTTTTTTCTGTGAACGAAAAGACACAAATTCGCCCGTTTTCTCACTGGAAATACGTAAATTTCAAAATATCACTGTCCTGGTCACAAAAGCAAAGTTTGTGGGGAATAGCCATTTTCTATACTTTTGAGGCATAAGCAATTAGGAAATAACACTTACTACCCAGGGACAAAAATTGCGTTACATAGTGGAATCGAACGTTCCCCTTTCTGCTATTCCTGTAGTTTATTGGGAGTTAATATAACGTTAAGGATCTCCTTTCTGACCAAGTATTGTGTAACTCAAGCATATTTATTGTTAACTCGCGTTAAACATTTTTGTAATTGTTCAGTTGTGCTTAATAAAGACTCCGAGTACACTCAGTGTCACAAACTGGGCATTGCATCCCACAAGACACATTCCCTTTAGTACCCATGCATAATCAAGCTTCTGCATCTTATTTATCTACTGATTAGGACTGACTGGAAATTCTCAATTGGCTCCTGGACAGTATAACTGAAATGTAATCAAATTTGTGACTAATGAAGATGTACATTCACACAGAAATGAAGGTTGAGATTTCTCTTCAGAAAATTGTTATTTTAAAAGCTAAAACAGGCTGTTTTGGAGTTATAAAAGCAAAAATAAAACAATACATGTACAGAATTTGGAGTTTTAACATCTAAGGGCGGCAGTGTGCACTAGGGGGGGGGGTGGGGGTGGGGGATACAACTAATAACTTTCTAAAAAATTAAGATATTAAAATGGTGAAATATGTTTGCGATTCATATGTACAACACATACCATTACAATAATTTGTCAAAATGGCAATGGGAACCTTTAAGGGTTAATATAATTCATGAGTCTTTGCCGGACCCACCTCCTTTTCAAAATAACAATCATGCCCTCTGTATACAGTCAGCTCTCCAATATGAAATGATATTTTTCAACTGATTAATTCTTAAATCAGAACCATAAAATGGAACACTGAGCAACTCCGTAACTTCTCTTCACTGCAGTTGGAGACATCGGTGGCCAGACGCTAGCAGCTGCACTCCAAGCCTCTTTTTGACTCTGGTGTTAATAAGGTCTATACAGACAGCACCACACACCACAGACACAAAAAAGAGATAGCTGCTTCCACATCCAGAGCTCAAAAGAAAATCAGACATTTCCAGAGCTGAGATGTTACAGTAACAAAATAATGACTTGGATCGCATTATTGAGGAGTTTGGTGATAAAACAAGTGATCAGGATAGGATTTATCAATATGCACATCTATAGAGGTATGTGAAAACTACGGCTAACAAAGGCTGGGGCTTGGCTGGAGATGCAGTACTGATGTCCTTTTGTCATGCAATTGCCTTTTAAACCTGTTTTACTCTGAAAACAAGTATTTTAATCAGCGTGTGTGAAAATAAATTGGGCTCGACACGCCTGACAAGCGCTGAATAAATGGACTGCAAAGGGTTAAGGAATCAGGAAAGACCTGAGAAAAATCCTAATTTTTTTTTTGAAGGACAAAATTCAAAAAGTAGCCACACATCAAAAGCCTGCT
This sequence comes from Polyodon spathula, assembly GCF_017654505.1. Taxonomy (NCBI): domain Eukaryota; kingdom Metazoa; phylum Chordata; class Actinopteri; order Acipenseriformes; family Polyodontidae; genus Polyodon; species Polyodon spathula. Next base: position 6,490,621 of record NC_054543.1, read on the forward strand.
GAGGTAACAGTAAAACAAGACCCCCCCCCCCCCAAGTGTACATGCTGACAATAACAGTACGTCTTTGATCGCTTGGAATGAACAAAGTACTTGAAATATCACTTCAGCGAACAACTTCTGCATTTGACAGCAGGTTAATACTTAGTACTCACTACCACCACCTTGGAAGATGGAGAAAAGACATGAAAACCTTCCACACATAGTAGAAAAAGGAATTACTACAGCATCTTGTGATGAACAGGAAATAAGGCGTTTTTATACAATGCAATAAATTATATAAAAGCCAATTGGCTTTTAGCCATTTCTATTCCTATTCTTTAATGCTTCTAGAAATCATCCCTCAGTCGCACCATACTTGCCTTTCACATCACCCTGCTGAATTCTTAAGTGCAGCACATCATCTCAACAAATCTTCACTGTAATGCCAGCTGCTGTCTTCTTTAGTTTAACCACTTCAAATCATTTCAATTGCCCCAGCTATTAAAAATTGTAATTCATACCCACCATTTGGCAATACATAACACTAGCTATTCTTTATAAATATTGGTTGTCAGCCAGACTTCACACTAAATGCCCTTCTAACGTTATAAATCAAGCCGCAAAGCTGACAGGTCATGCAGATTTTTGCAAGTCAACGGCATGCAAACATCCATCCAGTGAAGTATTACAAAAACTGATGACAATGAGCCCTGCGGAACTAATAAACAGCTTCGTTCACATAGGCTGTCACAGTTGCACTCCAATCTGTCACAAATTCATCCCTTTACCTTGCACATGTCAAACACAGCTATAAATCACAGCCACTATCTAATGCAATTCATTTATCCTCAACAGAGCTTTCGCTGAAATTGGGTCAAGAATAATCTGTCGAGCAACACGGCCATTCAGTGGTAATGTGTGGTGTAATGTGGTCACTTTTGCTGCAAAAGGCCAAAAAATCCTGACAGGTAAGGACGTAAGGTAAGAAAGTAACTGATGTTTCTCAGTAATTTACTGAGCGTATAGATTAGGAGTTTCAAAACAGTACAGATACTACAGATTAACTAAACAGAAAAAGGGCATCAAGTTCAGGTGTTACAGCTGAAAGTGTGGATACTTTGAACATTTGGAATACAAAATATTTGTAATGTTTTACCATTGCTCTCTCCCTTGTAAACCTCAAAACACAATTTTGGAATATGGTAAATACTCTATTCTCACAATAAATTATTACAGCGTATAAGTGCTGGAACAAACACAGGATTTTCATTTTTGGATATTTGCTTGTTTTTCAAAAAGTAATAAAAGCCATTAAATTGCTGTGAAAGCAGGCAGAGACCGCATAGCAGCCGGGCAGGGGGCGTGGCCATGGCCCCTGTGTGTGTGCCTTTATTTTACAGCAAGACCTTACAATATGTAGCACGTTAATAGAAAAATATCCCAGTAAAGAATAAGTTGTGTAGAATTTACTTTAACCCAGTGAATTAACTACAAAAACAAAAAGGATGCCAAACAGCAGTTCAAGTTAAATGTTTTTGTTTATTCCCGAAATAAACAGTATATAGTTAACAAATTTTATTTATTTTCTTACATTCCTTCCCACTACTTCACGGTAAACAGTGGCCCGACACATTTACATAAAGAATAACATGAGGTTTTAGGTGCCTTTGTAGTTGAACAAGCAAACAAACTGAAATTTAACTTTAAAACACTTGAAATAAAACAAAATGTGGAAATTGCGTAGTAAAGTGAATGGAGGAAAAAAAAAACTGAATTTGGTTCTTGTTTATTCCACTCCACATAACAGGAACTCGCAACAAAATATACACCTATATAAAAATCACTACACAACATTTTCAGGAAGTTGGTGACTGTTTAAGAGGTATTTCAGAATTACATGCTTGCCTTTTTTTGTCCCATGAGATTCTGACTCTCTAAAGCAGTTTTTCTCCCAGATGGCTTTCAATAGAGATCAGAATGTCTGCGTGCACATAATCTGGTTTGTTTACTTTTTGGTGTCAAACTTTTAAACAGAGGCTCACGAGTTGATGTGTTTTTTTTTTTTTTTTTTTTTTTTTTTTTTTATTAATCTTACATATCAGAGATCTTTTTCCATTCGCAAATTCTGGTGAGACGGTAAATAAGCGCATGGTATTTTTGTAGTAAATATGAACATTGATTTTTGTACCCGAATACATGTTAAATACTCAAATATTGGGATATTTGTCCCAGCACTATAATGTATAATGCCTAGCCATTGACCATTTTTTGTATTCCAAATGTATATAGCATCCCCACTCTCATCTGTAACTCCATTTGAACAGCAGTGCTTGACAAACATAGAAGTATCTATCCACGTTAACGCCTGGTATTCTATCGCCACACTGATGCACAGGGGTTACCATAAACAGTTGCCATCTTTTTAGTTGTCACCACCCCCCCCCCGAACACCCCCCCCCCCCCCCCCCCCCCCCCGCCCCCCCCCCCAACTTGCTAAATACTCCTCCTCCCCCCCCCCCCCCATTTTCATTGTGATCAGCACCAACAATACTATTCCACTGTAAAACTATTTTTTGTTACCACGCATTTAGCAGTTCAAGATAAAACAATCCATTATGTATCAATTAATTATAAATCATGACACTACCAAATAAAGTAATACTAGTTGCCAATATTCTACTGTGTGCCTTTCGTGTTGTAGCTTATCCTCCCACAGCAATTAAATTTACCATAGACATTATATAAAGCTTAGAACAGACAAATTACCCAATTAGAGATTTGTATGGATTTACAAAAACACTAGGAGTATTAAATTGAGTTGAAGGTTTTACATTTCTATTGACAGACAAATGCACTTCAGGTCTCATAGTTGCAGGAGAAAGGTTTGGCCAACCATGTAAATTCCCTTAATACAATGACGCCATTTAAAATTAATTTGGTTTTCATGAAGACATACAAAAATGTATATACAAAACCAACCTTTTCTGGCTGCGAGAAGGTTCCTGCATTACATGGAGTCCTGGGATCCCAAAGTCTGACCGATCTGTCCCAGCTACCCGTCACCATCACATTCACCTCCGGACAGTACTCCACACATCGGATAGGAGCATCGTGGGCACCCACTATAGTTTCTGCAGTTATTTAAAGAGTGAGAATTAACACCCTTGTTATTAAATGATCTACATTATTATAGGTGGATTGTGTACTTGGCTTTAGTGTCCAAAAGGGGTGTTTTGGGATTTAATTCCCTAAACCTTAAAACCAAATCAGAAGCCCCAACATTTGAAGCCCTACCAATAGTTTTTGGAGGGTAGACAAAATGGTTTGTTGTACACCATCTTCACTGTTTTAACTCATTATTTGTGCTGAACTAAGCAGGGTAGGTATTGCTGCATCTCAGTTTTGACCTGGTAAATAAATTAATAGGATTGTAAGAAAAAGTTAATGATAGTAGCACAAAAGCAAGTATTTAAGTCAGCATGTTCAAGATTAATACTTTGATACCAAATAAATTAAATTGTTGCCGCACTGCTTTGACAACACTGAAAAATCATTGTATACAATATTGCAGAATATTGTATGTTGGGGATCAAATTGGGCAGGTTTTCTATTATGGCGATGAACAGCACAAACATGGCTTACCTTGGTCTGTGTTCAGATCATGCGTTTTCAGCTGCAGGTCCAAGCCACCACTCCAAACATGTGTGGGGTCCTTGGAAAGAAAAAAAATGAATATAAAAAGCGTTCTATAAGGAGTAAAAAAAACAATAGTTTAACAGCCCTGTGACCACACCTCGGTGTTGACCAGCATTTCCTCTAAAGCTAAAATGCGAGCATTTTTCACAATAACTGGCAACAACTTTTGCAGTCAGTTTACTAACTTTCATAAGTTATTGTCATAAATATCAACCTTAAAATTGAGACTCCAGCCTCTCGAGGTAAACCTATTATTCTGAGCCCATTTTTACGAAGCATTAACATAAGCATTTGTGTCTGTTTTGCAGCTGGTTCTCCGATTTCCCTCTATAAAAATGCAAGTCACATTAGTGCAGAGCTCCCTCGGCCACCAGCGAATCTACTAGTAGACTTCACTCCATGTCTCTGCTGAAACCCAACATGGCAGCTGCACTAACGACAAAAAAAAAAAAAAATGTTTTCAGTAAGGCAGAGCGAAAATAAGTCTGATTATCTATGAAGATGGTGCAATAGTATTCTTAAATTTTTGCTGTAATTCGCGTGACCATGTATGAGTCAATACAATTAAATATCATAATGCCAGTCTACATGGCTACATGGGGTAGGCTGGTTTGGTGGGGCTTTAGTTGCATATCAATGCAACTATGAGGATGTGTTTGTGTTATGGGAACACTACAGGGGCATGGTGAGGTTAACGGAGTGTTTGAGTCAAAAGCTAGATTTTTTTGTTTGATCTGAACTGACCTAAAAAAAAAGCCACAGTATATCCACAAAACCCCCACAGGTTAATATGTTTATATATTAATTAAAAAACTTACATAAAAGGCACAATCAAGAACAGGGGCAGAGTGCTGGTACTTCATCCTCATTGCGTTACCACCAACATCAAACAAGCGGACAGTGGTATCCCAGGAAGAAACCAACAAGAACTGTGCAGTGCTTGGACTGAACTTGACAGCAGAGATACCATCCTCAGGGCCCTGGTTTAGCTTAAATTCATTTGAACCTGTCATCTGGGGTAGAAATTAATCCAGTATTAACCCAGGAATGTAAGAAAATCATTCACATTGAATTAGGTTTAAAATGGCTTTCAATCTGTTTTACCTAGCATCTTGAACAAATTGTAATGAAAATGTATTTTCACAGCCCCCTACCCTCCCTTTTTTTTGCCATGTTGACAGTTACTGAAACGAAAAAAAAAAACTAAACAGGATATATATAAATAGATAGATAGATGGATGGAAAGATACACACACACACACACACGACTAGTACGTGTTTTAACTGCACAAAAACAATGACACAAGGTACACCGGCGTTTCCGTTTTAATTTTAGGCTTCAAAAATGTTTAAGTTTTTTTTATGGCCACAATACTTGTGTTTAAGCAACACGGCAGGTGTTACATTTCATATCAACTTTACATGAACAGAAAAAGCCATTCCACACAGTATACTGCATTAGTCAGTTCGCTGCCAGCTACATACGTCATAACCTTCTATCTGTCCCAACCTTCTACAAATAAACACCAACGATTCGTCCACACGATAACAGAAATGAATATCCAACAAAGAAATATCCGATGTAGAAGAAAAGTTGTTTTAAATCTTAAATTAAATTAACAACAAAGAAGGCCTGAAAAAGCCTGACAGGATAACATAACTGAGCAACGACTGCATTCTCAGCAACGATATTTAATTTTAACTAAACTTACCTTTGTCTTGGTTATTTTAAAAATAAAATCGCAGAAGCAGTAATATTTTTTTTTGTATATATATATGAAAAAACACACGTGCAATATTTTCTTTCCTTTCTTTTTTCTTGCTGACTCCAAACACACCGCGCTATCCGCCTCGACCCTTCTTTACTCGCAGCGAAGAAATAAAGCGTTCTCTTATTGGTTAATTTGAACTTCAACACATTCCCGCCTCCCTTCTTGTCGACGCACTTCCGTTGTCTTATCAGGCATGGGAGTCATGTGATTGAAGAATGGGGTGTTCCCATTTTGTTCTGCACGGGTTCGCTATAAAAGTTACTGCAGTCTAGTTCAATTATCTTGTGTAGGGTGAAATCAGTTCAGTGTCTCGGTGAGAAAGAAGTCGTTGATAAGCTTTATAGTTTTTTTTTCAATTTAAAATGTGAAAAAAAAACGGACCGTCGTGGTTTGCGACAGTAGTTTTGCGAAAACAGAAAACAGTACAGTTCCGTTGTAAACACGAATCACTTGAATAATTATATCGGTATTTAAATATTCGTATAGCGTGTCAGTACTAACGTTTTTCTGTTTTTTGTTTTTTTTTTCAACAGTAACTACACACGAAACAAAACAAAACATTTCTTGAGGGAAAGACCACACTCCAAGCCGCAGACCGTTATAAATCAATATACAAATAGTCTATTCATACCTATGCTAGTTTGTATTGCGGGACACGCCATAGCTGTTTTCTTTATAGCATTTATCATAGAACAAGGGAATTCTAGATTGAATTAACCATTTGTAGTGGTAATCTCGGGATAACCACACATGGGTGATTCCCCAGTGTTGTACATTGTGTTTGTCTTTATGCTTTTACATTTTAACTTCTCGCGTTTCTTTGTCAGCCTTGACAGTGCTGGTTCTTATTACTGGACATGTTTTTAGATGCTGGAATTTCTGCTTATGTCTTTGGTTACCACGTCGGGTTGCTAAAACAAGACTTAATCAGATAACCTCAAAAGAAAGGTATACTTCTCTGCAAACGACAGCAATCACTGTTAAGAAAAAAAGTGCAATTAACATAACATGTGATATAGTTATGACAAACACACTGTATTAAATGTCTGATTGAGGACAGAACAGCAGAAGGCATGTGTAAAATTGTTCTTGTGTTTGTTTTTGTGAAGACCCCACACTAAAAAGGATGCAAGAACATATGGTATATATATATATATATATATATATATATATATATATATATATATATATATATATATATATATATATAACCATATGTTATTATTTTATTTAAAACGTATTGTTCAAACAGAAACATATAATAACACTGTAGGTCTAAATAGTGTCGTTGTTTTGATATTATATCGTATGAGGGCCAGTTTCTTCAAAAGATGACTATATTGTGTTTTGCAAAAGGGGATATTCTGAAAAGGGGAAAGTAATTGTTTTGTACAATGGTAAATCCAGCTGTAAGTTTTTATATCCAAAAAGTGCTTAACTCTAATGATCTAATTAAGGGACCTCATTTTAGTTCAGTGAATTGAAGTATTGCCCAGCTATTTTTCTGTTGAAAAATTATTATTATATTTATTATTATTATTATTATTATTATTATTATTATTACATGCATTGTGTTGTCCATAGAGTGTAGTTAAGAAATTCCATTTCATCAATCTGAGAACATTTAAATTCCTTTTTGGACATATAATCTCCCAAAACCATGTGACTAAATTTACAACTGGTGTTTATGCATTCAGGTATTTCTGGTAATATAAAATCAATAAGACGAAACCCACCTTTCTCTATTCCTTTATTTTCAATGTAGCAATGTTTATATTGTGTATTGGGGGGGCAGGTATTACTATCTGAGATTATATTTGAGAAAATAGTAACTCCTGAAAAAACGATGTTGAGGGGACACCCCCACTTTGTAAAACACGTTTTAAAAGAATTAAATATGCCTTTAAAAAAAAAAAAAAAAACTGTAAGTGCCAAAATATTTAGTTTGTTGTCGGCTTTCGCCCTGTGGAGTTTTGTCTGACTGGAGTTAGAAATAAATAAATATAGAGAGTCGTCAATGGGAAGTGCCCACGAGTATAGGAATACAAACGTGTGTGTGGGGGGGGAGTATGAAAAAAATAAGACAGACTTTTGTGCAAATAAATTTATTTCAGTGTGGTCTGTTAAATATCCTGGTATTAAAACACCAGAAGTTTCTTTTTTTCTTCACATAACAGCTGTATCGGTTAAACGAGGAAGGGGCAGTTGTTTAATGGGGAAACAATCTACAAAATAATGAATATACACATGGTGTATTTACCGTTTAGAGAAGCACACTGCTATCATATTTACACATTCGGTTGTTGCATAAGAAAGATACATTTCCAACAGGTAAGGTTATCATATAAATATACATTTATGTGTCAACAGTTTTATTTTTTACTTATTGTTTTGAAGAGCGGTGAGAGTAAAGTCAGTATTCAATCTTGTTATACAGATTGTATAAAGGTAGGGCTGGTAGGTTGCTCCCGGGGTAATAGAAAGGTGTTGGGAAAGCAATGGACCTTGGAACTGGGACTCTCAGAAGAGAATTGTCTCTGAATACCAGCGGCATCCCTACTAGAGTCTGTGCGGAAGCATGTGCCATGTTGGCCGCTTCCAGTTCCGCGGAAAGCTGTCTCTTCCACTTGTTTCTGCGGTTTTGGAACCAAGTCTTCACCTGTGTCTCTGTTAGCTGCAGGCTCGAGGCTAGGCAGGCCCGCTCAGAACTGCTCAAGTAGCGCTTCATGTCGAAGGTGGACTCGAGTTGGTACACCTGGCTCCGGGAGAAAACGGTTCGGGTCTTCTTCTTGGATGAATTGCTGTGTTTGTTGTCCTCTGAAGCCGGCGAGTTTTGGCCACAAGGTCTGTCCTTTTCTTCTTTGTAATCCTGTAGTAGAGGCGGTGGTGGTAAGTGCTGCCGTCTTTCTGAGCCGTCCGGAGCCGCTGCAATCCCCTTACCTATAGAAAAACAAAGCAGTTGAAAACGAAATAGTTTTATTGATTTGCTCATTCAGCTTTTTTTTTCGTTTGCTTTTCCAGAATGATAATTTAGTTTCAATTAACTTTTTAGAATCGTAACTTTAAGCAAACTGAACAATGGGCATATTAATATAATAGTACCGTAGAATATTTGTTTTATTTATATTGTTATTATGATATGTAGGCTATTCGTATTATTTTAATTGTGAATCAGATTTAAAAAAAAAAATGAATCTTTGTTACATTTTTGAAGAAATAGGTGTTTTGATGCGATTTCTCAAGTTTATATACAGTGCAAATTGTCTTATCCATCAGTGTTATGTTAATAAAATACTATATTTTATTTTAGAAAAAGCTTTATTATTAACATCCAATCCCCTTATAAATTAATTATTTTGTGAATATCAGAATATGTCATATATCGTTCATATATCATATATATAATAATATATATAGATTATATATATATATATATATATATATATATATATATATATATATATATATATATATATATATCTATATCTGAAAACGCTGACATGCATATTTTTCATTTTTTTAACATTTTAATATTTTAATTAATGTCTGGAATGGGGACCCTGATTATTTTAAAATATGTTATATAATTTGCTACTTGTAACTGTAAGACCGTAAACTATGCTCAATACATTTCAAACGCTCGAAAACATAATACGTTACTACTGCACTTACAGACCATACTAAAGCTGCATTTTAGTAACCTGGAACATATCGTTGTAAAAGTTCTTGATAAAAAAAAAATAATAATTTGTGCAGAACTTGTATAAATGATGGCTATATTGTAAGGGATTCAGGAATTAAATACAGAAGTTGAGACAAATACAGCGAATTGCAAATGTTTGCACATTGAAACATGAATGAAAGATTGATCAAGTGGCAATAGACTCATCAAGCTTCTAAATTACACTTACCGATGCGAGAGAAGTTGATAGGTTGGTGCTGGTGATTGCATGGCTCGTTGTGGCCGGGTTCCGAGCACAAACAGCCCGGTTCTTTATAGCACGATTTTCTCGTGTTGTAGACTGGCCAGACAAATTATCGTGCTAAGAAAGTGGCCCGCGAATGATTGTCATATACCTGCCTACTGTGTCTGTCCCAATCGTCCCAAGCCGAAATAAACGTGTTTCGAGGATACCTTCCCCCCAGAAACTAATGGATTTAGGCTACACCATGGTCTTAGCTGGCCTATCAAATTTTCCGACCTCTAGCCGGCGTCCCCTTTGTGAATGATGGCGCCAGCAAGAAATAAGGTAAGACCCTTAATGAGTACTCACCCCTAGTATTGTGGAAGAGAGACGAAGAGAGGGAGAGAGAGAGAGAAAGAGAGAGAGAGAAAAACAACAACACGTCTCGATTTAGAGAAGTGTTGAGTTAAGTACAGGCGTTAAAGGGTTTTGTTGTTTTTCCATGAGCTTGCACAGCCTGAATGTATTCCCTGCCTTCTTCCTCCAGAAGGATATTGATCTCAAGGCAGCTTTGTGGCGTTGCTTCATTTGCATGTAGGTTAGCTTTACACGGGCCAATCACAGCCTGAAAGTTAGCCCCGGAAATTTTAAACTACTTCTCTTCTGAAGCAAAAAAAAAAAAAAAAAAAAAAAAAAAAAACAATCCCACGCTTGTTCCACTTGATTGACTTTACAAAACAACAATACATAGACGGTATTTACATGTATTTGTAACCGGTTAGTTGTCGGGAATTATTAATCAAAGGGGGGCCGTCGACAAGTTATTTGACTTGAAGGCAGTAATGAAGTTCAGTCAATCGACGTCCTATGGCCGGTGAATCGGGGTGAAAAAAAGTGGAAGTGCTTTAAATGTTATCACAAAAGGCATTACATATGATGAATACTTATGTACGTATATATATATATATATATAATATATATATATATATACATATATATAAGATATATATATATATATATAGATATATATATATTATAAATATCGTTTGGATATCACCAATTTTATAAACAGTCGTTATTAATTGAATGACTGAATGTTGTTATTTCTCCCATCAAAAATAAAATAAAATGCAACAAAACTAAAATCTCATAATAACTGTTTCCTTCTAAACTGTAGTATCACGACTCTGGCATGGCTACATATATTACATTTTAAAAAGTAATTGCTAAGCTCGTTTAAATGATCACGCTAAATACATACATTGTTAAATGAGACATTATTATTTCCCGCTTGTCAAAGACTTATTTTTATTTTCAATACAGCTCGAACTATATACACAGAATGTGATTTAATGTTCACACTGCATTGAATGCTGAAGTAATCTGAGCTCTGTAACTGCAGGTGATTTGCTGCAAAGTGACAGTAATTGATGCAGAGAATTACAGATGAGTTCAAAGTAAACGGGCGATAGCATCAACATACTATATGAGGTTTCGAAAACCTAAATCCTCAACGACGCTGTAGCGCAAAGGGTAAATTCAGATGACTATGGAGAAAAAAAATATATTGAACAGATTGAATGCACAATTATAGATTTGGGCACTGCATGAATCTAATATCGGGTAATAGAAGTGAATGGAAAATCATTGGATGTGTATGTAAGCAAGTTCTCGGGCGCCAAGAATTCTATTCCCATTTGGTGGTTGTATCGCTCATAGGGTGCAATTCAAGCTCAGTAATTTATGACCAAACATATATTATGATGTTGTCCTCGTCCTCACCCCACCCCACTCCACTCCCTCCCTCCCTCGAGTAATTCTACAACCCTTTACAGCACGTGATCATTTTTAAATTACGCAGTTACTTGACATTTCTATTGGAATTCATAAAACTCGTTTAATAATTTTACATTAAATAGAAACCTCTTGAATTGATCTATCTCCGATTTCCCTTTTTGAAGTTACATTAATGCTGCCTTTTTCATCCCATATTCAAGAGATCAGGTTCAGAGGCAAAGTGATTCTCCCGAAGTATTCAAGTATTCAGCAAACTGACCTCTAGAGTAGACTTGCAATACCAGAGTCGTTAAAGGGAAGGACATGTCATCCTCTCAACCACAAAACAAGTAACATTAGAATTAAAATATGTGTAGTCTACCAGCAAACAAACGTATCCTTTAGCTCCATTGGCGGTACGATTGGGGTGTACTTAATCTCGCCTCGCAATTATATTCATAATCCCCTTTAAAACCTTATAATGTTCACAGTATGCAATATGTGTAAACTACAACTGAAAGAATTTACACAAACGAGATAGTGATGTATATTTTGTATAATATGAATAATTATACTTATTACGATGAAACAAGTAAAATTACTACTGCCTGCATAAGCTACAATTTCTATGAATTAATATATATATATATATATAATATATATATATATATATATATATATATATATATAGATAGATAGATAGATAGATAGATAGATAGATAGATAGATAGATAGATAGATAGATAGATATAGATATAACTTTTTTTTTTTCAATTTGGAAATAATCCGCTTGCTTGAAGCTACAATGCTAGTGATACCTGCCTCCAATTCGGTAATACTTTTATCTGAATAATCTCCCGCGCCCTGAGGAGCCCCAGTTAATTGGTTGACTTATTTAGTGGTTAATTAGTGGGAGGATCTTAGTCCCGCCCCTCCTTGCCGTTGAACGGCAAGTGCATGGACAAGATGTGCAGTTCTCCTTAGCCTTTTCGATGCTTTTCACGGGATCGAGGCATTTTACAAATGGTCATCTTTAATCATGGTGTCAGCTCTTTAACCCCAATGCCCCTGCTACACCAGACACGGTCATCATCACCCTCCCCTCTCTATCCTCTTTTTGTAGCTGCTGCTGCTAGCACCGGTCCTGTGTCAACCCCAAATAGAAACCGTAGCTTCAAAAAGTTACAAAACGCGTGCCGTCCACACCTCGTTGTGGATACTAAACAAAAGGGTGTACAATTCATCTATCTGTTTGTCAACATCATGCTGACATTGTGACTGATAGTGGCAGCAGCATTCCAAAATCGTTAGCCTAGTTTTAGTAAATTATATAATTCATAGATGGAGATAAGATGGACAGTTAAAAGCAAAACTGTTTAAAGTGTACTTGGCTGTATTCCCTGGAAAATAAATAAATACAGCACCGAAGTGATTGTTTCCTCCGATGTTTGCAAGCACTAAGAGCCAATAGGCAAGTATCGTGTTTTGATGATGTTTAAATATTTTTTTTTTGTTATTATATTTTAAAATGTACATTTTATACAAATCTCCTTTTATATGGCAGATTGTGTGTTTATGTTAGAGTTAGGCTCAGGATGGACACTAAATTGGGCATATGTTCACACAAGCGAACGTTTTACTAAGCGTGATATATGAGTACTGCTGCCTGCAGCTGATGGGTTGAATAGAATTTATAGGGGGTTCAGATAAGGCGTGAAATCTCCAATGACATAGTTAAATGGGTAGATTTTATACGTATTATCTATCTAAGGCGTGTTTAAATCAGGGCATCTGTTTGCAGGATCCGAGCTCTTCTGGAAAAATAAAACAGAAAACGTGGAACAACGCATTGAAAGAATTTTTAAAATGCAAAATGAACCTAGTCGTGTATAGGTAATTGTGTTTTTAAATCATTTTAAAATAGGCTGTATAACCAACGATAGCCGTATAGATGATGGATGGTAATGTGATCCACAAGCCCAGCCTTAAACATTAAACTTGCGTTACGTTTGTTAACTTTCTGTGCACACTTTTGCGCTCATTGGAATCATTTTAAAATTGTATCCTAGGTATTCGTTTATATAATATAATATATATTATATATATATATTATATATATATATATAATATATATATATATATATATATATATATATTAGGTCTGTTGAGCTCAACTGTAATATTAGGGAAAAACTGTTCCTCCTGAAAAGACAGATGAAGTCATAATAAACAGGTTTGATCTGGGATTCGAGCTTCGATAAATATTAAACACAAACCTTTTACACGTGTGGATTATGATATATGGCGCGTCCAAAGTTTAAAATAAGGAAATTACCAGAGAAAATGATCTCAATAAATTTTCTAAGTATAAACGTTGATTATGTTTCGATTTTCATTCAAAGCCCCAGCCGGCTCTTTTCCTTGGTTCAGATGACATCTTGCAGAGAGAGAGAGAGAGAGAGAGAGAGAGAGAGAGAGAGAGAGAGAGAGAGAGAGAGAGAGAGAGCCCTAAAACCGCAATTGGTTTCGGATTAAATTCCCTTCCTTTAATGGAACCATTTACAGAGACTGGTAAGATTATAAAAGAGAGAGAGAGAGAGAGAGAGAGAGAGAGAGAGAGAGAGAGCGCAAAGGAGCTCCCTATTTAAAAAGTCAGCCCTGGAGGTGTACAGTTTATGTAATCTGTGGCTGAAAATGAATTGAGTAATTTATTGGAAAACAGAAAGTCATGAAGATTGGATCAGCATAGCCTATCGACGGGCCCCCAATCCATCAAGTTCCAATTAACAACCTAACCATTGAGCTTTAATGGGTTTCCAATCTACTGGCCTGATAGACTCATCAATTCCTCTGGGAGAAATTAAGAAAATCGACCGCCCCTTGGCGTTGCAGTGTCATTCTTCTCTGCAACTATATGTCAAATTAAAAACACAATTAGAATTTAAACTGTTTCAATCAGACGGTTCCTTGCAACCTATGTTTCACTTAATAGAACTTTGATGAAAATCTGACGGTTGCACTTCATCATGAAAGCGAATGGGGGTTTAAAAGAGTAAACAAAACAAAACAAAAAAAAAACCGAGAGATCCATTTTATTTTTTAAAAATAATACTTATTCAGAGTAAAGAACGGAGTAATGATACCTGCTAGTTGATTAAATGAGTGCATGTTGAAACGTGTTGTTTCTTTTATTGATTTGCGTTTGACTTTTTATCGCTGAAAGCAGAAAATCGCTTTTAGCAGAAATAGCAATTATTTAATAAATGAAACATACAATTCCAAACTCACACTTTTGTTAAGTTTCCATTAACACAATACTGAACAAATACGGAGACCAGTGACTTTGATCAGGTATATATTTTCCTTTTCTGAGGGAATGTCCACTTATTTGGAGCATATTTCTTTAAGTAACAATGACTGGATCTAAATCTATAGACACTACACCGTTAGATTAATTGTTCTCAAATACTCATCCTCAATGGATACAAAAATGAAATCACGTGAAAAAAAAAAAAAAAAAAAAAGGGGTTGTAAATATGTTCCACAGACAGCTAGGAAACATTATAGCATATACAAGCGTTTGTCGCTATAATATATATTATATACAAATACAAAAAAAATATTGTACTTTATTTATAAATTTTGCATAAACCTTAAACGTATTGGGACAATTTAATCAGTTATAGCGAATTTATATATATATATATATATATATATATATATATATATATATATATATATATATATATATATAATCTAGTGATATAATATATTCTATTTTAATGCGAACACATCAAGGTCATCAACACTGCTAAATGTGCACACGAACAATGGCCTTTATTTGAAATAATATTTTACAGACGTTTTGCGATCAATACGAACTGAAGCATAATGTTATGCCAATCTATTAATGCTTTTTAATGGCTCCTCGCTGAGGGTGCATGGCATAACGAGTCGATACAGCAAAGTGATCATCAAAGAGACACTTGGTTGGAAGCCCCCCGTGACGATATGCAGCAGTTCCCCCGTTTTCAAATTGTGCAAATCACTGCCTCATATAGGATTCTCTCAGAAACAGAGTCGTCTCTGGAAGTTTTCCACAAAGTTCTCCAAAAATTATATTACTGTCATTACTTCTATTTTCAGGACAGCTTATTATATATATAAACGATATTAATGATATTAATGATACTGACCTTTATGCTTCAAAAGCCCCTCAGAGGTTTAATCGATAGGTGCGCACAAGTAGTCTTGCACAGATAAACTTTTTTTTTTTTTTTAAATGTGCGTCTAAGAATGGTTCTGTGGGATTTCAGCACAGGTGACTGCAACAGCTTCAGACTGAGTTTATTTCTGCCACTGTGAACTTATATATCTTTACCCATGTTTAGGGACTGTTTGCTATACAAGGGACCATCTATTTTAGCACCAAATAAAAAAAAAAATACATGCGTGTTTTAAATACAAACAGCACAGTTAGATATGTGCAGCCTGGCTCAAAACAATTCACGAGAGGGATAAGCCAATGTAACTCTTTAATTGCAAACAAACGCAGTGGTTTGGAAACAACAACAAAACAAAACGGGTTTATTCAATTTTAAACTGCTTCTATCTTGGTTTTCTTAAAAGAAAAAAAAAAGTTAGGCTGTATAACTGGACTGACATTGAACCAACCAGAATTTGTTTTCCAATACAATATTACCTTTAGAAAAAGATATGCGTTTGAAACACAGCTAACATTAATCTCACCACTTCGAACAAAAACTGGTAATGTTTCCCATAACAGTGGCGTCGTGTGCGTAAATATTATACTGAAAAGAAACGGCTTGAGTTTTCAGAAAGAGAAAATAAATAAACAAATAACCATTATACCGACCTAATCAGAGGCATGCGTTTTTACTAAACCTATAGGGTTAATTTAGATAGTCTTTTGCAAGGATAGGGCCTTAAACTTTACATTGAAAGGCCGATAAAACATTTTATGGAAATGTAAGTCCCACGCCCTATTTACAGATTAACACCATAACAACCTGGCATTTATCTACGGAAATGTAAAAAAAAAAAAAAAAAGCCTTTTAATTGTGCTTCAAAAACAACGATTTTACTTACAAGAACTCAACCAAGTCTTGTCTCTGGACAACTCTACTACCAGTTAAAATTGGCTTCTGTTCAATACAAACTGTTAAAATGAGGCCTGGCACAACATCTATATCTATCTGTCTAGCCGTCTCTCTGTCTGACTATCTATGTATATGTCCAGTAGTAGATTCAAGGAAATCATCTGGTTCTGATATTGCTAAATATCAATTTATCCAGACATGTGAGTAAATGTTGCCGCTTTACTATCCTGAACATCAAGAGAAGGCTGCAGCCACTGCCCTTGAAGGAGTGTCAAGCAGGTCAATTCAACCCAAGTGCAAATGCTCTGTACTATATCGCACTGCTCGTTGCTCTACAGGGCGAGGAGTTCGCGCGCGAACGCTTCTTTGTACTAAACACAAAGCATTCAGATTATGTAGACATTTGTAACAGCTTGTGTTTTCCATTTATCTTGTTTTGGGGTTTTTTGTTTTGTTTTGTTTGTTTATTATTGCAACATCTTAATTATGAACCATTGAATTACTTGTACCGAAAACAAGCACGACTTTGTTGGTATTTTACACAGGGGACCACATATTGTGACTCCAAATTTCTGGTAAGCTTTTTTTTTTTTGTATTGTTATTATTTATCTTTTTATCAACATCTAATTTTGGATACGAATCTATGTGCTCCGAGTGCTATATACACTAAAAATAAAAACACAATGCTATCTTTAAGATCGAGAAAATATCAGTGGCTCAAAGGTGTACCGCTACAACTTAAGGAAAAAAAAAAAAAAAAAACTTTATTTTGTATGAAAGCCCTTGCCTAACTTTTGTGTTTAAAAATGTTATATATATATATATATATATATATATATATATATATATATATATATATATATATATGAAAATGTATTGTCACAGACTAAGTTAAATGCAATGATTGCTGTTCTAAACCATTGCAAAGATTATATACACCGCAAAACCACACGTTTTAAGTGGGTCGAGCATTCAATTACATGTGTGATTTCAAACACAAACAAAATCCACCAAAATACAGTATATACTATAAATAAATAAATACAGTGTATAGTGTACGACAACGAATACTTGTTTAAAACCATGAGATTTGTGTTTCATTCTTAAACATTTGCTGCTCACATTATGAAACGTGTCACAGTTTGGCAACAAGTGCCTTTTTGGGTGTTGTGCCTCACTGTGAATCTGGCAACTCTGCTTGGTACGCAGGCACGATGCTGCTGAATCCCAATCTGAAAACCAAAGTAAATACAGCGTTTTTTTTTTGTTTTTTTTTAATCATACAAGAAAAATGCGACCTTCAAGTGTAACCTATCAAAACTAAAACAAAAAAATAAAATAAAAATAAAATTTAAAAAACAAAACAAAACAAAAAACAACAAAAAAAACAAAACAACAAAAAAAATCCTACGGCGATTTTATAGATTTCATTTAAAAAAAAAATAATAATAAGTTCTTATCTGCTGTGCTTGTGCTCAGTATTGGAGTACTGTCACAGAATGTATTTATTGCTTGTTTAACTGTGATCACTTCGACAATCCATTCATCAATGTATTCATCTATCAATAATCTATGCATGATAAAAAAAAATAAAAAAATGTTGACCTATATTTGCGTAAATGTTAACTGAAAAACAAGTTTAGTTTGGAAGCATGCTACACAATACTGTTTGTTGGTTGGTTGGTTTTGTATTTGTCTCAATACTGTTTCTTGGTTGGTTGGTTTTGTATTTGTCTCAATACTGTTTTTTGGTTGGTTGGTTTTGTATTTGTCTGGCCAGAATATTGGAATGTGTATTTCGATGCTCTTGCAGTTCATGGTGCTGAATTATCTTCAGTGAAATGAGCAAC
This sequence comes from Polyodon spathula, assembly GCF_017654505.1. Classification (NCBI taxonomy): domain Eukaryota; kingdom Metazoa; phylum Chordata; class Actinopteri; order Acipenseriformes; family Polyodontidae; genus Polyodon; species Polyodon spathula. The sequence goes on from NC_054543.1 coordinate 6,508,720, forward strand.
AGGGTAAAAAACACCGCATATGTAAGGAATGCTCAGTTTATTTCACGACATAATTCAGCAATACAATATCAAATACAATAATAAAAAAAAAAAAAAAGTCAGTTGTCCTATGCAAAGGGACGTTTACACAGAATATTGTCTTTGTCTAGGGCATTTCTATACAACAACTATTCAGAAAAAGAAGCACAAGCACACTGAGAAATTTCAGTTCATGATTGTGTTCAAGTAAATTCCCACTTTTGGAACAAAGGGGATAGTTTTTTTGTTTGTTTGTTTGTTTTGTTTTGTTTTTGTTTTTACAATTAAAACGGTACATTTATTAAATTAATTAAAAAATAAAATATTTCTGATTGTCCTTCAGTTAAAGCGCTTGAACGTATGTGCTATCAGTGCTATGTATGTCTTCCTATAGGCTTGCTCTATTCCAGTTTAAACACGAACACATTTGTATACAGTGAAACGTTCCACTAGGCTATTGAAGACTGCTTTAACAGATTGAGTACAATATTGCACAAATATAAAACAAATTAACACAAGACAAATACAATAATACAATAATTCCATTTAACCCAAAAAACAAGGAAAACATACAACTCATTTCTTCCTGGATCACACTAAAAACTCCTAATACTAATAATAATAATAATAATAATAATAATTATTATTATTATTATTATTATTATTATTTATTATTATTATTAAATTAAAAATGGAAAAAAATTAAGCTAAAAGTACAGCTGTTTTGCAAAGTTCAACAATTTGTCATCTTAAAAATGTATTATTTAGTTCAATGGACACCTGCTTACAAAAATACAAAAAGGTCAATGAAAGTCATGCGGATTTGAAATCCTTCTTTGCACTAATAGGCTAATTAATTTGCATTCAATATTAAAATAATTTAAATAATGAAGTCGCTTGTTGTAAGCGAAATATTTATAAACCGGGAAATCAAATGCAAAATGCAAAAAAGAAAAAGAAAAAGAAAAACGTGATGAAATAAAGGCATTTCTTCATGTAAAATTATTATTTGGCAAATTGTAATTCCTTATACATCACATTTTAAAAAGCTTACATGAAACTCAGTGTATAGCATTGCAAGCGAGCTCAGCTTCAGTTATACAAAAAAAGTATATATGTACATTCAACAATGTGAAATACCCAAATAATAATAATAATAACAAGAAGAAGAAGAAGAAGAACAAGAAGAAGAAGAAGAAATACAGAAACCCAGAACAAGAATTGGCGTCTATTTATAAATTACACAAATCATTTCATACTTACAAACAATTATTGAAAATGTATAGCTGCTCCTCTTGGCTTTGAAAAAAATCAGTGTCTTTTTTTTATTTCTTTTTTTGTTTTTTTTTTACAAAAATAATAATAGTGGTAATAGTTATAACAATAATAACAACAATAATAATGATAAAATAAAAACACAGTTCTCACACAGGTCGTAGCAGCGGTACCGATGTGACAAGGGGGTGTGAGTAGTATACTGGATGTGGAAAGGTGAGGAGTGGTTGGCTGACTGGCACGTTACCCGTTGAGTTTCCAGTTTCTGAAGCAGAGTTCTCGTGGTACAGAATGGGCACCCTTACTATCCGCTGCGCAGCGGCGTGGCTCAGGTTAGCAGCTTCCAACTCTGCCGCTAATTGTCGTTTCCACTTATTTCTTCTGTTCTGGAACCAGATTTTGACCTGGGTCTCTGTTAGGTGCAGGGAAGCCGCCAGTCCGGCCCTTTCAGAGCTGCTCAAGTACCTTTTCATGTCAAACGTGGACTCCAGTTGAAACACCTGACTGCGGGAAAAGACAGTGCGCGTTTTCTTTTTCCTGCACTGCTTCTTGTCCGAGCTGTCCTCCCTTTTTTTCCAGTCCTCCAGATTGTCTTCTTCTTTCTTTGGTTCTTCCGAATCGCTCTCTTCCAGAACGATTTCTTCTGTGCTTTTGTTGGAGTCGTTCTCTTTTGTGTCAAGGTCGGATTTAAGAACCGGGTCGGGAGAGTCTCGATCGGTGACAGACGCCGGAGACGAGTCTCTGATACTGGCCTTTTCGATAACTGAGAGGAGAGAAAACAAAAAAAGAATGTATCATTAGCAAGGTTTTAATTGAACCAGTGTCTATCGTATTTTGTCTGTACCTAATTTGGATCAGAAACAAACGCAAGTAGAGATGACAGAATATATGTCGTTTTACAACAGCAGGAAAATTAGACATTTGACAATCAGTCCTGACCATTCCACATATCAAACTAACAACACATATTCAGATAAGCTTACTTCCTGTGTATTTTAAAGTACATCTCCTAGTTTAAGGGAGATCTTTTAAAATGTATTGCTATCCTGTTTTCTTTTTCTTGTTGACATGTAGGTTACTGTGGGTACATTTTTGTACTTAAGTTTTCTTGTACAGTACTTTTTCTATTGGCGTTACACTTTTTACAAAGAACCCCTGCAACATAATCCGTGATTTTTAATGTGTTTTGGTAAGGGTGTTAAAGCCACAAACCTATATCAGTCACTCCCGTCGGAAAGACTCGCTTTTACGCACATACCTTCTGTTCTGTGTAAGTGGCCTGCAGATGCGAGGGTGTAGGGATACCACCAAGCCGGTGCTCTTTCTAAGTAGTGCGCTGGCAGTGCAAACCTCTGAGCAGGTACGTCAAACCTGGGAAATCCGATGTCCCCAATTTGAGAGAGAGCAATACCAGCTCCTTCCAGTGCCCCTTTCATCGGGGCAAACAGAGTCTTTGGCTTGGATGGTTTGCTATCACAGTTCAGTAGGTTCTTTATGGAAAAAGGAGACTCCTTGGGTTGACTTGAGTTTTCTTGCGCTGTCTCAGGCATGGCTGTGTGTTGTTGGTGGCCGATGTCTTAGACCATAGAAATATATAACGAAGTTTCCGCTAATCTTCTTCGTATGCTGTTGTAGTTCTTCAGTGTGGTTAAAAAAAACTTCAGCGCGCAATCCGCTATTTTTATATATATAATAAATATAAATTTATATAAATATAACAAATATAATCTCGCATCCAAGTCCGCCTGAGATCCTCTGCAAAATGGGACAATGTTCACTGCGTCAGTCTGGCGCCAGATGCTAATGATGAAATAAAAATGTCATCCAAGTTAAATGCAGAGAGTATATGGCGCTTGGGCACGTACAATGGCAAATGGGATTAAGGAACAGCGCGGAGAGGGAGAGAGAGAGAGAGAGAGAGGAGAGAGAGAGAGAGAGAGAGAGAGAGAGAGAGAGAGAGGAGAGAGAGAGAGAGTGAGAGAGATGATAATGGGTTCAGGCGTGACCTTCTCCGCTCACCAAACGTTCATCCTCCAAAATAACCCCAGACCTCCCTATGTTTGCGATCTGGCTCTCCAGCGCACTCCATACCCCTCCCTTTTATTCTGCTTTAGATACTACTCCGGCATGCCCCCAGCAAATCCACTAAGGACGGGGCTATTTAGCGCAAATGGATATGTACCTCTGTTTACAAACTGCACTCGCTCCCTAGGTACAGCGCCAAATCCTCGACCTAAATCTGACTATTGGTGCAATTGCAGCTTCATTTCCAGCTCAGACGCTCTCCTAACACAACATCTCTCTCGCCTCCTCGAATATAGGAGAGAGGGAGAGAGAGAGAGAGACGAGAGAGGGTTTTGAATCCACCCTCCCTATGTTTGCGAGCTGGCTTCAGGCGCACGCATGTTATTCGCTTTATATAGTCCAATTAGCCAGCAAATGAGGACGGGGCTATTAGCGCAAATGGATATGGACTCTGTTTAAGCACCACTAGTACAGCAGGCAAATGACTCAAATCTGACTATTGGTGCAAATTGCAGCTTCATTTCCAGCTCACGACCACAACAGTTAAAGCCTCGAATATATGGGTCTTTCTTTCTTTCTTATTTTAAAAACTAATAATAATAATAATAATAATATATAATAATATAATAATAATAATAATAATTACAGAAATATCATTTTCTTTATAACTTAGAAAGTAACCATAAAAGAGAGCCTTTATAACTTAGAAAGCAACCATAAAAAAGAGAGCCTGCTTAAAGCCTGTATTCATAATATATGCCAAGACACAATGATACCGATCAAAGTCTAATTCATTGCAGAGATGGCTCAGTACATGTATTTGCCAACAGAGAATATGTCACGCTATTCTATTTGTAAGTAACATGTCTAAGGCTACAGTGGGAATAACACCACTTTTCACTTCCAATTATTACCAAAGTAATTAAAGAAACGATAAAGTTTATTCATGTAATACTACTGCTACTAGAACTGCTGCTACTGCCACTACTACTCAGTGGCACTGGAACCATTTTTAAAGTGGGGGCGCTGAAAGCCATTGAACAAAACTGTAACCCTCATTGACAAAAACTGTAACCCCTGTATGAGTGGAAGCAATGCAAAGTCAGAGGGTGCCTACTGTCACTAATAATAATAATAATAATAATAATAATATATAATAATAATAATAATAATAATAATAATAATAATGAAAACAGGAGAACTCTGATATAACAGATGGCTTAGTTTTAGTTTTTACTCTAAATAAAATAATTTGGCAGGACAGAGAAACCATGATGTTTATGCCAAACCAGTGTCTGTATATTTCACATTTTTTAGTCTGTGACTACTAGTTCACCATGTAATGTAAAGCCAAACATCAGTGTCATGTTCATACAGACAATTTAGCGTTCCTTGAATACTACAATATTTACTTGAACAGAAAAAGCAAGCTATTGGCTGTCAAAAAACACATGATCAGCGGGGCAGTCCTTACGTACCAACCCACCCCAGCAAGCCCCAGGTGGTGGTCCCCACCCCATATCTTTGGTGGGAAGGAGAATCATATCTCTTTCATGTCTCCTCCGTATAATTTAACGGGTTCTAACAATGCAAAGCTAATTAAGCAGCTAAATCTTGTCTTACCATTTCTTTTAACTCATTCAGTCATCATTTCTCGTGGACATTGACTAAAACAGGCGGTCTTCACAAAGCATGTCGTCTTGAATATCTGAAACGGTGAATCGCAGGCTATAGCCAATTATTTTTCACAGAAAAACAAAATCACCCGCGTTAGTCGCAGATGCTTTTAAGTGCTGCAGCAGCCTGTGCTACTGTAAGCTAATATATAATAGACAACTCATATCCAACTTGCAACCCCCTTTGTTTGTCAAAAGGTAATGATAGCAATTGTTTGTTTGGGTTTTTTTTTTGTTGTTGTTTGGTTTTTTAAAAACTAATTTGATTAACTTTAAGTTTTGTGTTATTGAAAATTTTAAAAATGGCTGGTAATTGTCGCATCAAAATTAAATTGTATTGTGTGTGTAAGATAATGCTCCTTTGTTCTTAGGTTTGCACGGTTTGCTTTTTGACTTCAACTATCCAGCTAAACAAACGGCGTGCCAGCCTGTAGCCTGTTAATGAGCCCTCGTCATTACTGTATCATCTGTAATAAGAGCCCTGGGTGGGGAGCTAATTGGTCTGTTTCTCTTTATAAGCAATATTGTGGATGTTTCTAGGGCTTTTTTGTGAGTTAGAGAAAGACGTCGGAGTTTTTTTTTTTTTTCTATGTAATTAGATTGACTAAGAGATGTACCTAATTATTAACAAAAAACTAAAATAAATTGGAGAGCATCACAAAAAAGTATTCCGGTAATTACATTTCTACTGTAAATCTAGGTTATTATTGCGAATCTAAGTTGTGATTGGGGTTTATGAAGAAGAGCAGACAGGTGACTTGTAAAATCTTCCGTTTTAGGTATAGGCCTAAAATAGGCAGAATACATAATACATAAATACCCCCCCCCCCTCTAGTTTCATTAGTCGCACTAATGAGATGTTGTTTTGTTTTAAAGTATTGTCGTTTTGAAATCCTTTACACTTTCTAAACTTTAGCACACTTTGGCAATATACCATTAACACACAATGTTCCTTTGAATAAAAAATAAAGCTTTGAGCAACAATCCCTGGCGTTCGGGTTATTTGCCAGTATTTATGGTGACTTGCATTATTAATAATATCTGAAGAGCATTTAAAATATTATTATTCCCCACCACATCAATAGTTTAAATGTTCGGTTTGAAATTGCTTTGATCAGTGCTAACCCGGAGTTATTATGAAAATGTACTCATAGTAGCTTTAGGAAACGGAGTTGTGTTACAAGCCATTGAGTTTTGGGTTTTTTTTCCCAGCTAATATTTTACCTTCATTGTTTAGACTGTACAGTAAAAACCGACAAAATATGGTTTTGGGGGGACAGAGTTCTGTCATCATAGCAATATATCACCTATATATATTCGATATAGATATATATGCGGATATATATATATATATATAATATATATATATATATATATCCCCGTCCATATCATATTTCTTAGCTAACGATTTGTTTTTGCAGAGTTAAATTCGCGCCCTGTTCTGCTACGTGTGTTATGTTCCTTAGTAGCCTATTTGTGGTAATATGCCTTTGCTGAGTGGTAAAGACCAGCAAACACTCAAATCACGCTGACATAGCGCCCTCTATGGGAGATCTATAGTGTATTCTACTTTTCCAACTGCATACTTTAGAACAATTACACAGATAACGCATGACATATTTTATATATAATTGAATCGTTTGATAATAGATACTGTATACGCACACACAAATATACATGCATTGTAAGGTGTATAAAACGCCTTTAAATAGTCTTGTTTATAGAGATATAGTTTAGTGTAAGAGCCAAGAGTCAACCTTTGATTTCCCCATAACTTTAAAAACACACAATCTTGAGATATGTCTTCTATAAACATTTCAAAAACGAACGCAAAATAACTTTTCAAAATCTTAAAATAACAGCAGTTAGCCAGAAGAAAACTGATGGCATTTATGAGTGTCTTAATTCAAATGGAATTGAATATAAACAAGCTTGAAGGATTTACTGTCAAATCTCACTTCAGTAAGCAGTCGAATTGACGTTTCTTTTACTTGATCATTTTAAATTTGTTATGTTTTTTATTTATTTATTTTAAATAATGCTATGGTGTTTTTCCCCTTTCCAAACCAACTATTAAAACTGCAGACAGACTTGTTTGTCTGATTGTCCGAGTCAAGGTCACTCTAGAAACAGCCAAATGCAGTCCACTAATTATTATTTTACTTATCAAAGCCACTAAATATGTTAGAAACTTGAATCAATGTGTAATTATCGTTTCATTATGTGACACAAATGCAGCAATATGCTATGATACGATAGAAAAACAATAGACCACACATGAAACTCATTAAAACAAACAAAAGAAAAAAAAATGGAATTGCTAATGTCCATCTCGTGTATAATGAGAAAATACACCTATAACTAGCTAGGTAATGAGTATCATTAATATCTTATTTAACAATCATATCAGAGAATGCTTTACTGTCGATTTCTATCAATCGAAAGGTTAGACCTCTAACCAGACACGTCATATAAAGTGTTTAAAAAAAAAAAAAAAAAAGAAACCTTGTGATCGTTTTTCCAATTAACAAAGAGCGGCGACAGGTAACTACTCAGCAGAGAACGGAGAGACAAATAAAGGGAATAGAAAGCTAGCCCACTCCAAGATCTGACCTGCCACAAGATGGTGACCACACAAAATATAAACAGAACACATAAAATGGTGAGGGAACACAAAGGACATGTAAATTTACATTTAATTGTGCAACCGCACATCACATTTAACACACAATAACACAAATAACACTGTTAAAACACTACTATCTGCAATCAGACCTGCAGTGGATTCTGTGATTCCAGTTTTAACGTAATTAGATGTAATATCTACGGTATTTAATCGTCAACGCTACCCATGTTTTTTAAAAAAGAAATGTGGTTGTTAAAACAACAGAAAATATCTTTTTTTTTTTTTTTTTTTTTTTAAGGAAACGTTCTGTAAAAATAAACATATTTTCTTCTTTTTAGTTTGAAGGTAATTTGCTTGTAAATTTAAACTGACCTTAATTCTGATACAAACAACACCGAATACCGGTATAACATACCCGTGTACGTGGTCTTTCTAGGTCAACTTGGCTAAAAACCACGCCTGATAGAAACCAGAGCGATTTTTTGATAATACGCGGGCGGACGGCAAATTTCTATCTAGACCAATCGACTGAAGTTGCTGTGTGACGTTTTTCGCACTATGCACAATGAGAGAATGCGAAAGAAAGACTGGTTTTCAGGGTGCAAAAATGCCCTCGACTGTATGATACTCCCAGTCCAGATTAAAACGATATGCTAAAGAAGCAAGACATCTGAGACACCACAGCGGCCAAACTAGACCGGTCAAGTAAAAATATTTGCATTTGAAGAGCAACAGAAAACATACACTACATAGCATACTGTAAGCCATAGACCTCCAAGCAAAACTCTTCAAAGCTGAGAAAACGAGGTCTCAATAATGACGGGCTTCTTGTAGTATTCGTGGAGGATTTTTGTACCGGTTTTTATATTATATTGTCATCAAACTCTCGAATTTGACATGCCAGGTAAACAGTTCAGTCATGCAATGCACAGGATCTTTATATGGGGTAGAATAACATTGTTTGGTTCAGACGGGAGTTAAAAAATATAACAATGTCATTATAATATAACGTTTATTATTATAAACATATTGTCACTCTGGAGTCTTTATTGTATGGAACCTATTATATATATTTAACCCTTATATATACACACACACACACACACACACACACACACACACACACACACACACACACACAAACATATGTATATATATATATATATATATATATATATATATATATATATAATATAATATATATATATATTGAGGAAACTGTTTAATAATGCATGTATTGGATATATTTAAGCTCTGGTCTAGACAAGCCATTAATTCTAGGCTAGCCTACTGCTACTTAAAGGTTAACGAAGAACATAAAATTAGCCACATGACCACCATTATAAGCATCAGAGGAGTTTGTATTCATTACACATTAGGGCCACCATTGTACTTTAACTGGCTATGCGCATATGTTGCAAGGGGGGTATTTTTGACTATAGAGCATTAAGAATAGTTTTGACATTTATATGAATTTCCGCTGTCAACTAACCTTTTTTAAATGTCACACTTTAGAATAATAATAATAATAATAATAATAATAATAATAATAATAATTGTAGCTTGTGTCTGAAAAGTTAATCTTCTGCAACAAACAGTGATATAGCGCGCTCTGGTGGTAACATTCAGCATTACCAGGTTTAGTCTTTCCTTTGGATTTGTGTTGACAGCTGCACTAACCATTTAAAAGCTCAAACCTTAGAAATGAGGCTCTTGTATTATTTTGTATTATCTGCCCACAGTTCTGTGATATTTTCACCTATTCAAAGTATGAGAAATACAAATAAAATTTTCTTTTTAAAAATATGACAGCAAATCATTCATAAAGGATTTCAACTTGAATAGAGATATAATAGAAAGATCTCCAAACAGAAATGGTTTGAGTTGCCTAAGTCAAATAAAACCCACAAAGGTTTCCCTGGGGGTCCCCAGGATAATGTGGAAACGACTATCAGCCATTATGTTTAATGTAAAACAGCCATCATGTTTAATGAACAGAGGAATGCTCACTGTTGTGGTGCCAGACAGGTCTTGTTATACAGGCTACATAGTGTATAAAAATCATCAATATGAATATTTCTTTGACTTGAATGTAGGAAATGTAGAGAGACATACCTTATAATTCTTACAGTCGATATTAACCGTAGACATTTACATTCAACGCAGAACAGGGTACCGTTCTTATTTCAATTTGCCTTTACCTCATTTTTTAGTTGGGGGTACATACCTATAAAACATATTTTAAAAACCTGTCCTCAAAATATTCAGTGAAGAGTGGTCCTTACACTGAGCTAGCCACAAAGAAAGCTGTATATGGCTGTATTATTACAGACACAAAAGTGCCTTGTTATAATAATAATAATAAATAATAAATAATAATAATAATAATAATAATACTAATAATAGATGAAAATGCTGTTTTTACTTACTCTTCTGCCTGGAACGCTACTGTATTCAAAGCCAGTTCCATCACTGACCAGAGTAATAGAGGTAATGGAATACAATGACAGTTGCATCAATTTCAATATTTCGTAGGCAAATGATGGTCTTTCAGTGATGTATTTTGTTTATTTTTTATTTAAGAGAAAAAATTAAGGTAAACCTTGTTGGTAATAAATACTTCAAACAAAAGCTAAGACAGACTATAGTTTTTATTTGAACTTTTCCTCAAATTCTTGTTTTTATGTATATATTTCTTTGTGCTTGAGCTGGGCCCAGCGTTAGAAGATGTAATGTACTCTGACTTTTATATTATTTATTTCAAAGCCGCGTTATTGATTATTTCGCATGGAAAATGACAAATGGCACAAGAGAGAGACACGGTCAGCAAGTTCTATTAAAGAAATGATAGTATTGCTCATGGATTGTTAAAGGGCTCAGTTTAGATACTTTATAGCTTTACATCCATCACCATTTAATGGACAAATGAGGAAAAATATGAGCTGTGGGGATGGCTGCTCCCTCGCTTTAACTTTTATTTGTAATTGGTAGGAAAACTGGAGATGGATTTTTGTTTTGATACCTGGTTAGAGTTTCCTTCTTGGATTAGAACTCATAATCAAACAGCTGCCACATAACTTTAGATTAAATATTAAGCAAAGGGTGGGTGCTTTGGGGGGGGGTAACACACGGTAGATTGTCGTGATAAGTGAACTAAGTGAAAACATAAGCCAATTACTCTTATCTTAAATTCACAGAATAGAAACTTCACACACATACATACACACACACACACACACACACACCACACACACACACACACACACACACCACACACACACACACACACATATATAGATATATATACTAGATAATATAATAGATATATATATAAATTATATATATATCGCGATATGATTATTTTATTTGATAAACTGAAATTTCATTTGTTAGCCATTTTATCCCCATTTTGCTTATTAAATATTTTGGTATCCCTAAATATATAATGATCTTTTACTTTATAGAATAATTTAAAAGAGCATCCCATCTCACTCATGCAGTGGTGCCCCAAACATTGTCCAATTGCAATGTGTGGTATGATTTGTATTGAGCTGTCCTGGCCCAATACTTGTTTCCACACAACCAGACTATTAGACATTAATGGTCCCTTAAAGAAACAGATATTTGTGTATTTCCTTCATGAGTTCTTCAGTTTCAGAGTGTGGGTGAAAAGAATAGTTAGAACCTCTAAGGTCACCAATTCTTCCCTTAAATTCGTTGTCTGCAGTGCGTGCATTTAACATTTAGTCTAACTACAATAATCAGAATGCCCTTTCCCTGACCCTACCATGTCTTCTTGTAATATTATAATTATAATAATATTTATAATATTATTGACACAAGGCATTCAGAGATATGAATCACGCGAGATACAAAAAAAGTAGAATATTAAACAATGATGATAGATTTCAATATGAAAACTTGTATATACATGCAATAATACTTTAAAGGGATACAAACATGGTGTATTATTAAAAAAAATAGTCTGGACTTGCCCAATAATGTTGCACTTTTACATACTTACCACATGCTTTTAATATGCATTTACTGTGCCATTTACAAGATCAGCCACAGTTTAGATCATTAAAATAAACACACGCCCTCCCTTGGCTGTTTTGTGGACTTTCAATAGAACATCCCAAGACTCTTGTCAAAGAAGAGCAGATGAGAGGCACTATCTATGACTTACTGCCCCCAAACCACACACATCCAACATGAAGCCATAAACTGTGTGAATAGTGAGGGGACAGCCTCTTCAGAACTCAGCAATCTGAACAGATGTAAATGTGTGCAGCATTAATGTATCCCATCATCTTTGACTTTTTAAATACCCCATATAATAATATAGCTGCTTTTTCAAGGGAGCACATGCACAAAATGTGCATACTTCTCTCTAACATATCTTGGGATACTGTGTGTGTGTGTGTGTGTGTGTGTGTGTGTGTTTTGGTAAACTTAAGTTTTACTGCACATGTATTTTCTTGAAAACTAAATAAATGAACATGCAAAAGAGCTGTAAAATAAAACACTGCAAGCGATTCACAGTAGTTAATTAATTAGACATGTGGGTGGGGGTCTGCCCTATCACAGGTAACCTTGACAGCTCTTAAAACACATCATTCCTGAACCTGACATTCATAAATCAGGGGAGGGTAGCGACCGGAACAACACACATTTTCAAGCTTATTGCCTGGCTAGCTTGGAGATGATCAGTTCCATATTGGGACTCCATTATACCCTGAGAGAGAGCTCATAACATAACCAAGCATTTCATTTACACTTTGTAATAAGGTTACATCAATAACAGTTTATAAACCATCTACATACTGTGAATATATGATGAATAAAGACCTATAGAATGTTACTAATGGACTTATATACCTTTATAAATGCACAGAAAGTGCTGGTAATGATTCTACTCTTAACCAGAGAATTTTACTGTTTAGTCACGGGTGTTACTGTGTAGCAAGCAAAATTAGCCAACTCAAATAGCACTCCGATTGGCTGAATGGACTAACTGAAATCCAGTATGTGTGGCTAAAGTTGGCTTGCTACACAGCTCCATCCCACTAACAATACGTGTGACTACACAGTAAAATTCAGAATCATTACCAGCACTTTCTGTGCAAATAAATCCATTTATAAAGGTTTATAACTACATTAGTAATGTTTCTAGGTTGTTGTTCATCATCTATTCATAGTATGTAGATAGTTTATAACTATAAATTATAAAAACTATAACATTACTATGTAATGTAACTTTATTATAAAGTGTTACCCATATTGCTCTCTCCAGCGTGCAAACCTGCCTTGCTGGCTGCAGACAGCCTGGGAGCTCTTTGAGACTGGGTTAGAGTTATACAGAGCCTGGTCCTGATGTGAATCGTACCTGCCTTTCTGTGTCATTACAAAGTGTAATCTGGTCTGGGAAACAGAAAGGTTCTTATCAGTGTCATCCTGAAATATAGATATGGGCCTGGTTACAAATGGCCAAATGCACAGGCGAGAGAAGAGGCTATCAATAAAGCAATTTCTAGTGTCATAACAGCTACGCTTTGTGCGAAGCCAGCTTTCAAAAAATTTTCCCTCTGCAAAACGCTCCAGCCCAACCATTAGGGGCTGCCTTGTGAATTTAATGGATTCCGTACAAATAATATTCCACTATAATGGAAAAGGTTGAAGTCAGTGAAGACAGATGAAGTCATAAACACGTATAATTGAGAATCAAAGACCGATAAATTTTAAACTGCTATTCATTTTCTCTTTTTAGATGATGATCCATGTCGCCAGGGCGCCTGGAAAATGGAAGAGATTACAGGGGGAAAATTATAACAATAAATTTTCTAAACATACACCTTGATTATGCTTCGATTTTTTGGGGGAGGCAAGGATTGCTGAAAGCTTGCAACCTAAATGGTACCATAAAACAGGCTCCCTGCTCTTTTACCTCTGGAGCAAGACATGCCTGGAGGTGTGATTTTCCCTTTCTAAATGGAGGAAATGAATGGTGTAATTTATTGCAAACTCAAGCACAGTGAGATTAGATCAGCATATCCCATCAAAGGAACAACAATCAATCAGCTCCTAGTTAACAGCTTGAAACGCATAAACCAGGGCTGCTAATGGCTTTCCAATTTAACAGATTGATAGACTTATCCATTCCTAAGGGATGAATTAAGAAAATCGGCTACTTTCACACATGCCACTGGCACTTTTGACAGTTTTCTTTCTTTCTTTTTTTTAACGGACATGGCTAAAGTTGTGAGGATCTTTTAAAAGCGAGGAAGGAGCTCATAGATTTGTTATTCCGACGGGCAAGTGAAGTAACCATGAATGAGTTCATTTAAATAACCTTGTTATTCAAGGGGATTGAAACCCAGGAAACAAGGATTTTTAAGCCCAGCGGCAGAACAATATATAAATGCGAACTAGTTGACTTATTCCACAGAGTGTGCCCACACAGGCCTTGCTCATCTGCTTTACTTGAATTACCATCACTAGAAACTTTTAAAAGAAATTGCTATAAAGCATGTTTGTTTTTAATTTATTATATAATATACTACTTCATTGGCAGTCTGTCTTATCCTTGTAGTTTCACTGCCTTTTAATGCATTTTTTGGATATTTATAAGTTGGGGACCTGTATTAATAGCCAGAACTGTTATTGGTTACGCTGGAATTGTTTCTGGATTTTTCAATGCAAATTATTTTTAAATGTCAGGAAATGTACAACCCTTTCTCATACTGGACAGCTAGATATGAAAATATAACTGAAAAACTGGAACAAAGTGCACATGTGTCTATTTTCATTAATTTAACACATTATCATCAACCATAAATCTATGGCAGGAACGTTTTTCCTTAAATTTATTTCCATAAATCCCATTTTCTCAACCAAAACTATTGGTTTGCCTTTTATTGAGCTCCTGGTTTATGTGAGCAGCTGATGTGTACGTGGTTACAGCAATCAAAACCCCAATTCCATACTATGATCGCATACAGTGCCACAGTACTGTTGCTCTAGGTAAGACCAATTATACCAGGGCAATGGTAACATCCTGACATCTGCTAGCTGGGTTACCTGTAACTGACACCTGCTCAACTGTGACACGGTTTCCTTTTACACATGTGTGAAGCATTGCAGACTTGACAAGTTCTCATCTTTTGGGAGAAAGGTACTTGATACCTCAGCTGACGTCTTAAAAATTTACTCACATAATTTCTTTTGCTACAACGATAGCTCCGAGAGTCCCCTCTATGCAGAATAAATAAAAATATTACAATATTACAAAAAAAAGTGTAATTGAACCTTGAATGAGGGCACCCAGATGGCTGATCCCCTAAACTACATAGGGCAAATCTTTTTCCTACTTTCAGGTCCATTATCACCCACCTACATACCTAGACTTGGCCATTTAATCTGTGTAGTTCAGCACCATCAATGCTTTAAACATCTGAAAAACCTGGGTAAGTGTGACTGATTACAAGATTGAAAAACCCATCACATGCATTTTTTTTTTCAAACTGAACTCTAATGATAAGACTGAGCTCAATCTAGTAATGAAGTATTACTGAGTCTAAAGCTCTGAAGAACTAACAGCACTACTGATTCCAGGAGGATACAATATTATTGTTGTTTTTTTGTTTTTGTTTTAAAACTTCTAATTTGAAGGGTGGCTGCCATGAAGAAACACCTCCAGTTTTATTTTCCATTGATGACCCAGTAATTAACAATGCAACTACTTGTACTCCAATTGCTATTTGTTTGCTCTCTTTCTCTACCTGGTAAAGTATGTTATTATAGCCTTTCATTAATATTCACATCTTCTTCAGAGCACCAGAATTATCAGCAAGCTGATGTCACTGTAGTTTGGCTGCATTCCTTCAGTAACTGTTAGAAATGTTCAATAAGTGTGAACAATGTGAGTTTGTGCCGAAGGGCTTTGAAACTACTACCAGTAATTCCACTAGCCAACAAAGAATAATGGCTCAATTTAACGTTACAATTTTACCATACACCAATACACAGCTTCTGTAAGCTTCTTTAAGGACATAATGAAATTCCTGTAAAAACCACATTTATAATTATGCTGTACCTACTGTTTGGGTCGAAACACAGAAACTTTTGGCTCTCAGTCATACACTCTAATCACTGGAATTAACCTCCTGGCTTCTACTAATAGGTTACAGATGTAACCTAGGTTCCCTGAAAGAGAAGATGACCGGCAGCAATACTTGTCAGGTATTTGCTGAGCATTTTATATCAAGGCTGCTGAAAGGCCTCGGTCCCGCCTCCCGAGGTAATATACAGTCGCTGCAGGGAGACTTCAATCTCTTTTGCACTGAACCCCCGAATGCGAGTGATGCGACCTCGTTCCCTTTCAATTCGAAGATGATCGCCAAAACAATACTAAGGCGGACAGATGGTCCCGTTCAGGGGCCAGACCCACAGTTGGAGTCTGCCCGGTTCTGGGTGCCAGAAGGTGCCTTTCGTCTGACTAAGGAAATCCATGCGCAGCGGAATCTCCCAGGGCTGGCCTCGCTGCAGCTAGCAGAGGTTCAAAACCAGATTCTCCTGGGCCATCTGGGGGCCACCAGGAGAACTGTCTCCTATTCTCTCTTGACCTTCTCAAGGAAGGCAGGTAGCAGCGGTATAGGCCGAGTTTTTGATTCCAGGGAAGTGGCGAGCTGACTTCCAGCAATAAAAGTGCAAGGGAACTACAGAAAACCCCAGAGAAAGAGTTCTTAAAGAGAGTCAATCACACAACTGGAAGAGTTTAGTTTTTATACTCGCCCTATCTACCTGTTTGTGAAAGGCAAAAAAGAGACTGAAGTCCCCATGCAGTGATTATATATTATCTCGAGATGCGGGACCAAGGTCGTAACTCCACAGAGGGGCCTATCAGCAGCTTTGATATAAGATGCTCAGTCGACACCTGACAAGCAGACATATCCCCAAAGTATTGTTTTGGCGATCATCTTCGAATTGAAAGGGAACTAACCATAACATATAGACTCACGCCACCTGCTGGACAATTCATGTGTTACAGCTCATTAAAATTATTTCAAAATGTCTGCAGATAGTGACCTCCAATTTGAATCTGATATTAGGTGTTTTTTTCATGACTGATGTCTGAATATCACAAAAAGATTACTGACCTGTAAACAAGACACCCAACAACAGGGATTACTGTGTAAGCTATGTATGGTATTGTATAACCTTTAACTAAGATACAACATAACAGAAAATGTAGTATAGGAATACTTTGATTTTATTACAGATAATACCAGGGATCAGAGAAAATTGCAGGCTATTACCTACTTGTGACAATAACAGTCTGAGTGAAAAGAGGGATTTTGTGAAATGATGGAATATTTATGATGTTGGCACAGCTTGATTCTCTTGTTACACCTGAGCAATGCTTTTATTATCTATTGGCTCCGGGTTCAAAACCCCACACCTCCAATTAATTGTAAAAAAATAGAATGCAAACAATTACGATTAGAGTTTACTGGATTATACACCAATGCAATCCGAAGAGTCTACAGGAGACAAGGAGTTTATGCTGAAAGTTTTAAAAGAACATTCCTCAAATCCACTGCCTAAAATGTGTCAGACAGACAGGATCAGCACCCTTTTAATGAAGACCCTGAAAAGTGATGAATCTTAATATCACCATCTTAACACAGACCTCTTCCCAATATTGTATTGTATTTATGGATGTCAATAAGTCGCCCCTTGAAGAATTAAAGACCATAAGGATTATCAAAATAGTCCCAAATTCATCTAGGCCATGATAACCAGCACCTCAGAAAGCAGACTATGAAAGCCATTGTAAAAGCAAATTAAAATACATGATTTGTGTTGACGGGTCATTTCTGGTGCGATTAACCCCCTTCCTTTAGTCATTAAAAGGCATCAATTAGCCCATCCTATTAAACAGTTCAACATGAAGCAATGATTATAAGTACAAGGATACACGCAAAATAAATCCCTAATCTTTAAATGCGATCAGCTGAAAGCTACCTGCTCAAACATGAAAATGCAAACAATTACCAAGTGATTGATCTCGTCAGGCAGATTGAAAAGGCCTTACCATTACAGCTTGCTTTTAAACTGCTGTTCTAATCTCAAGGCATGGCTTTGCTATTTATTTCCATATCCAGAATGAAACTTTTCCTTCACCGTGTTATATATTTAGCTTTCTATTTCTCTTCAATAGCACAGAAATTGGTTACATATTTTTTTTACAGCTCCCAAGCCTATTACCCTGTTTTTTTCCCTTCGATTATTTATGGAAAACTATTTCATGCTTACTTACATTTCCCACTTATTTCCCCAGAGCGGCCTATAGCAGAATCTGTCTATTTCAAAAGCCTTAAAGCCAATTCTTTATGCATTTGCAGGTTGCCCATTACAGTTCAGTGTGAATTGAAATAAAGGCCTGGGATGCTGTTATATGAAAGGATTCAATAGCTCAGATCACTTTGGGACAGGGCCCTAAAAAAAAATATAGATTTATTACATCCTATCAATTCGGTTTGCAGGGTATGAATGTATGAATTAATGAGAAGCATATAATTACAAAAAATATCAATAAAATAACATTTGTGTCTAGCAACATGCTGTGTAACATGATTGAAAACATTCACCTGTGCTGTACAGTGTAGCCTTTTCGAACTGCAAAATTACAACCTATTTTCAACTTATCATAAACCCTCACTTTCATTAATACTGTTTGAGTCTAGTTTGGTAATTAAACAATGTATATGATTGGTTTCATAAAGAAGATAACCAGCAAACTGTTTGCACAGAGATGTCTATACGTATTCATTTTAATATTGCTCCAGAGTAGCATGCAATAAATATGTCGAGTCTGATTAAATCTGTTGTCCAGTTCGGAATCCAGTCAAGCATTGCTGCTGAACCGAGTTCAAAGTTATCTGTCAGGAAGAATATCCCCAGCCCAGAAGTTTCTACATGCCATGATAAATTAATTGACGTCAGTGCTTACGTGCTTAGCTTGTTTTTTTAAATGACTCCTTGTGTTTGAATTAAGCTTCTGGTACAGCACTCCAACCAATTACATCATTTAGAGTTGTGGGGCCACCATGAACAGAGCACAAGGCAGCATTCACAAGCACCTCCGCATCAGTTCAGCAGTTTAAAAGCAGGCCTACACTATGTATAGTCGATGAATGACTCATAGTTTGCATCCTGCTCAAGTGAAATGAGTTTAAGGCCTCTGATTCCCATTCAGAATGATAGGTGGTGCAATATAAAGTAGAATATGCAAGAATAAGACAGCAGAAACTGTGTTGCACTTAATATAAAAGTGGCAGATCAATGATGTGGTGAGTGATCAATGTGAAGAAGTGTGAAATATATCACTGGCTGATATTTATTTCTTATGAACTGAATATGAATTTGATTGTAAACTAAACATGATCACATGAGAGATTACGTTCAAGATAGAGGCAGTCAACCAAATCCATCTGTCAACCCTATGTAACTGTCTGTCTGCTTGTCTTAATGTCCTTCTGTCCATGTGCAAAATTCATTTTTCATGAAATTTGTGTCAGTATTTATAAAGTGACCTTAATAAACTCCGGCCGGTCCAGCCTGTTTGTCACTGTCATAGATGAAAATGTAATTAATGACACTCGGCCCTGACTGTGAAGTGCATTTGCCTTTAAATACCTCTCCAGCTGACTGAGTTTGTAGGAACCCAGCTGGACAAAGCCGCCTCCGATCAATAAGGTCAGAGTTCAGTCACCGTTCCCATCATTTCTACCATTCCCATCATTTCCAAGCTAACGATGCCTGCAGGTGGAGTATATGGCTTTTTACATTCATGGACTGCCTTGGTTCACTAACAAGAATCATTAACCCCCCATCTAGCAGGATCCCCTGTAAACTGTAAACAGCACTCAGCTTTATAGAAGAAAAAAGCTTCTGATGAACAGCCATTCAGCCCTCTTCAGGGGGTTGATGTAGCCACACTGGTTTATATATGGTTTGAAGTGAAGGGCGTAAAAAATAAACAAAGAGTGGATATATGCAGGGATATCTCCATCACTGTCCTGAAAAATGCCCAAATGTATTTTTGTGCACTTATGATGTTGCGTGTGGTATTCAAATGGAATACTCAAACCCGTGCATTATCCCACATGTATTGAATGTGGAGGTGGTGTGCACTGTATTTAAAGCATGGCACTGTTAGCAGTTAGATAAGCATCATGCAGGCAGCAGTCATCTGAGCTTCCCTTCCAAGCTCTGCAAGCAAGCACACCTACCTCAATCCTGACATGAACACCCCCACCCTGCCATTCAGTCCTGGGCCTCTCTCAAACATCGACAGCATGCCAAGACAACAATAGAAATCATTGATGCTCATCAAGGGCGTATAGCCTACCCATCCGACAAAAAGGCTATTTAATGGCCCTATTCAAAATATGGGATGCTCAAATATGGGACAAGCTGTAGAATGTGTGCACTTCTAATAGGATTCAGCTAGAAGATAACGCCCTACCCAAAAGTTCAGAAGGAACTACCCTTTTTGGATCACCACAGAGGTTCCTTAGCACATCTGTGCCATACTAAAAATGCTGGGGCCATTTATGGAAATTAATCTGCTTTTAGAATTAAAAAAAAAAACGTCAAAGAGCCCAGTTTACAAGGTTTTGTTGTATTGGAATGATACTGATGTCATGCAAGACTTCGTACCAGTAAGCATGGATGTCAATATAGTCTTGAGACTGTAAGCTCGGCATGTAGAATAAGGTTAACAAACAGCCATACAATTGTATTCTTCAGTGTTTTGCTGCAACATTTAACTATATAAATGTAGTTTGTTTTAGCTTTGGTGAATATATTATGATTGAGTGTTTGAAGTTATAGATAATAATTAATGTAAAGTAATATCCTCACCAGATTCTCACCTATCCCTTATAAAACACGATTTAAAAAAAACAAAAAAAACAAAAAGGAGTACAGAAACCCTTTAATAAAACCCCAGCTCAGAAATAAAATATAACACTTTCTACCAGGGAACAGGTTATATGTTGTAATACTATGTGTAATTTGACATGACAGGATTAACAGAACAGGGATATTTAAGAATGTGTTGGCGTATTCCTTTCATTATACTCCCTGGGACAGACCAATCAGTTTAATAAATTCCTAACACTGAGTGAAATGCTTGTAATAGGGTAACTGTGCATTTAGAGATATCATTCAAGAATATGAACTATAGCTACCCCAGTGACAAGCTAGAAACATGCCCCCACTTTTCAAGCTGTACGAACGGCGTTTGGTCACTATAACTCACAGCTGGACACTTCATTTCAAGTTGAGTATGACTGGTCCAGTCAAAAGCTATTATCCCATCTTCTTTATTTGTAGCCCACGGTTTTGGGCTTTCGGAGAAACAAATAAATACTGGTAAAATGCCACTTCAATCAAACATATTGCACGATCCTTCTAATATTTGATTGAGTCTGGATGGTAACCTGATACAGATGGAATCAACCTTTTAAAGGTACAGGAGTGTGCTCATGTATTAGAACACCCCATTGCTTCTGTTGTGCATACAAATCAGTTGAAAAGCTTGACCCCCTTGTCAGTTTTAAAACGACTGACGTTATATAGGTGTCTACGTTACTAAATTGATTCCTTTAAAGAGTAAAAGAAAAGGAACACTTGGCCACAAATGACAAAATGCATGAGACCATTTGAAAGTTGTTTAAGATATTGTTTTAATCTTTGGATTTCAATAGAATAAGACGTAGTTCTGTTTTTATAATTATATTATGTAATATATATATATATATATATATATATATATATATATATATATATATATATATATATATAATATATATATAGGTTTCCTGATCTGGTCCCACAGATCCTAATCCTTTGCCAATATTGTCTTGCAAAATAGCCCATCATAGAGCAAACAGATCATTCAAGAGATGGAGGTTCATCTATTTAAGCGAAGGAGAAGAAAATCGTTTTGGTTTTCACAGGAAATTAATCAAGGGAATGGGTTTTGTGGAGCATACAGCAAATCTAATCTGTCCTTTGTGCAAATGTAGCTTGCTCCAATTCTTGGTAAATGTGGACAACATGCTCTTTTGTGAAAAGCCACTTGATCTGTGCATAATTAGAGATCTCAGTATTCGCGTGTTAAAGAGAGGGGGGGAACTGCTTGCCAATGTAAAGTGTGATCTGCATAATAGTATTTTTATCAAAGGCAGCAATTACATTCATTAGACAGGGTTAGGCGAGGCAGTAAGCAAATTAAGTGGGTACGGATTGAAAAGCTTTGTATTTTCTTTCTTTCTTTTAAAGACTTTTTTTTTTACATTTTCAAATGCCTCATATAGAGCTGGAAACTTGTGAAATAAATACAGTGTCTGAGGGGAGGGAAAAATTCAAAAGCCCTCCATAGCCTTTTCTGAGTAATGATCTAGCAGCATCAGTCCTGAGGACAGTTACTATAGCTGCACTTTTCAAAAATTAAAGGCCTTTATTTCAGCCTAATTTCCTATGCAGCTTTTAAATTAGCCCAACATATGATTCGAGTCTTTGAAAAGCTCTGGGGCTTCACTGGATTAATTCACTGGTCTTTTCAGACATAAATTAATTGTTTTGTGTTCTGCAAACAGCACATAAATCAACCAGTTTAGAAGAGACACGAGCCTTTTAATTCTCCCCCTTTAAATTTGAATTAGAGTAAGTGGATAACGCTATGACTTTCTTCATAAGCAGGTGTAAAGCAGGGGGCATGAATATTTATGGAGGCAGGAACTAGAGATGAAATGCAAAGGGAAAGCAGATAAATGTTTGTCTGTGGCAACTAAATTAGGACCTGCTGGAAAAATCTTTTACCCCAATTACCTTAATCCAAGACAATACCCCCAATTTAAAAATAAACACTTAAGCGCAAACCTAATTAGTACAATTCATACTAAAAAGCAGGCAGACCCTTGTGACAGATTTAGTTCGCTATTAATAGTAAATGATTTATTTATGTATTACAAGTATAATAATAAAAGCAAATCTTGGTTTACATTTTAAAGTTAATAAAAGAGTATTTTATATGTATGTGTATATATATATATATATATATATATATATATATATATATATATATATATATATATATATAGTATATATAGTTATGTTTTGCAATCACAGTAGCAAATTATTAAAACAAATTGTTGCCATATAGACAGCACTAAAAATAATAATTGGTGTCTTCCGTTGCATAGCGTAAGGAAAAAAAGGAGAAGACACCTCCAGATAACCAGCTCACATTTAAGTCGGTTTGCATATTTGTGTTTTATTGATCTCACACATTGAACTTGTGCTGTCACAGTTTTAACATCTGCACTCCAGCTGTGTATATAAATAAAGAAGAATGTAAAATACAGAAGTGCAAAATACGTTGCCCACATAAAAAGTAGTCCATCCAAATACTAGCCTGTAAAGCGACTGATTCAAAAGCAGAGCACCCTCTATCATTCAGTCAGTGGCTTCTCATACGAGCAGAGCCTGACAATTGTTATAAATTGTGCCAAATTGCATGGTTTTGTCATGACACCAAATGTCTAAAATTAAAATTGAGAAGACCCATTTCACAGTTTGACAGATGAATGAATTAGCCTGCTGTGCCAACTCGCTTCTCATATATTTATTTATTTGGTGTAGAAGTGTAGTTTTTTTGAATCTGTTGAATAAACAAACTGCATAAGTCAATGTGCCCTACTTTCATAGTGGGGGGCACATAAATTTACACAGAGTCAGCTAAGAAATATCTTTCATTTAAAAACCTTAGGAAGGGCAGCCAGTTAACAGACTCCATGGCTTAATGTTGCTTTCCTTTCAGTTCAACATGCTGCGCTTGTCAGAGATATCAAACTCTGTTTATGTACCGTGTGTGAACAGTTCATTAGGCTATACAATGCACTACAATATTTAAATTTGATCTGATAAAGTCATTACAGTTTAATTTTTTTCACCAGCTAGAAGTATGCACCCCTCCTTTACTGGTCATTAATGTCAAACAGGCTATAATTTTAACCTGTTTCAATATCCATTAATATCAGCTGCCCTTTTATACCTGTATATGAAGTATAACTAATTATGCTCACTGACACAGCTTTCGGCTAATCAGTCTCTATGTAAATTATATGAGTATTTCTGCAATTCTACATGCATAATTAAACAGGTCAAATGGCACGCATTCCTGTCTGCTCCCTTTTGTAGGGCTTGTAGTTAATATGATTAATCAAAATGTTGTTTCTGTGTTTGGCAAGGATTCTATCTCTGAACAGTCTTTGCAAGGGAAACAATGAAAAATATATAATGTTTTAATGAGACGATACTTATTTAACAATGCTACGCCATTAGAAAATAGAGTCCCTGGGTGTTCTATTTCTCCAGATTCCTTGTGTTCTTTAGATTCTAAACAGTAATGGGTTCTGAATAAAACCGAAAGGCTCTAAAAAAGAACCCCTAATTTCAAGGAATGAAGAAATTATTACTATTTTAGTAACAGATGAAACAATGAGTGATGCTCTAATTAATCCTCTTTTTAACTGATAAATTATTGTCACTGAAGGTAAATTATTTAAACTGAGTTCCTTGTATCTGAAACCTGAGCATAATTACATTGCAATAAAATAACATTAGTGGTGACAGGTCATTAGAAGGTGTTGTAATTGACTGTCCTGCTTGATAGCAAATGGGTCGCATAAGTTAGGCCAACTGCTAGCTAAATGGAGGTTTAAACCCAGGGGACTTTCCTATATTTTGAATGCGGTCAGTTTGTTTGTTTCACAAAATCAATTAAGAGCACCCTAAAACGTGGAGCATGCATGCACTCACATTTCACCCCCTGAGCTGAAATACTTCAAAGAAAATGAACCTTAAAACAGGTTAAAAATATACTGCTGCACTAGTACTGCTATATATGGGACTGGACTCAGTGACTGCACCAATAGTTTACATTGTGCTGCAGTGTCATTGTATTAAAGTGTATCAAACATATTATACCGCAGAATATTTTTATAATGCAGTTTACAAAAGGAGAGTGTAAAATAGTTCAGAACTGAAAAAAAAAAGAGCTGAATACAATTCTAAAAGTTAAGATCCACAAAGGACACTAGGCAAAGCACAAAGCGTCTTGCAGTTAAGCAACCTGCTTTTTAATGAAATCCTGTAAACTAATTTCACCTAATTGAAACACCCCTTTTTAAACATACTGCTGTAACTGTTTGCTCTGCAGGCTCTGGCTGATAGCGAACATAAAACACTTCTTTGTTGTGAACTGCTGTATTGCTGTTTTTGCTTGTCACACAGCTCCATCTATTGGTAGTCTTGTTTTACACTAGATGCTCGTTGTTTGCAAGGTTAAAAAGAAATATTGCAACAGTAGTTTGTTTATTTAAAACAATCAACAGAGAATGATCAGTTATTTGTGTAAAATGTCTGTGTCACAGATTATGAAACAGTGATGGATATGTAATACTACATTTTCTGACTTCACTTTTATGTTTCTTGAATGTTGCTTTGACACATATTCTTAATCCCAGACACCGTGGTACGACAGGAGAAGTGTGTCAATACTTGAGCTTCCTGGCCAGCAGGTTGATCTGACAGTGATTCTGGTAAATAACATGTCAATGAAGCAACAATCAGGTCACAATGGTGCTGGAGGTAACAATCAGCGGTTGAATAAACTGCAATAGCCTTTATTAAAACATTTTGCCTTTGGGTGTCATGTGTCGTATTTAAAAGAAAACCAGTCACATTTCATGTGAAATTCCTTTTAGAAGAATACGAGAAAAACAGAATAGCTCTTTAACACCCTTTATTAGAACACCACTTTACTGAATTGTATAAATACCCAGTATATACTAGATGCGTTACCATCCTATCAACGCAACAAGAGATCATGTTTACAGTTTGTGTAACAGGCACTGAAATACAAAGAAGAAAGAACAGCTGTGCCTCAGCTTGATCCAAGTTCTTCCACTTCATCATTAAATATAAATGCAAGGCATATTCAGTTTAGTTACATATTAAAACATGATATGGTTTGGTTCAGCTAAAAGAAACAAGCCTCCATTGTCAGCAACAGAGTTAAATCAAGTGTGAATTGGAAATGACAGGTTTCATCTCGTAGATTGGAGACCCCTTCAGTAACTGAGTTTAAGGCAATGCATTCCTTCTGAGTTTCAGTTACTCTCCTTGAATTTACATTATACTTACTACAGGAATCTGTTGTTAATTTGATACACGGGACCCAGCAGTCAGCAATAAAGTTATATTTATCATTCGATAACAATTACACAACATTAACTTTAAATAAAGGATAACAGTCAGTACATCTATATACATATTAACGAAGCAGATTTTATGGAAAAGTCTTAATCAACATAAACTGTTTATATTGAAACACTGTGCCACAGATCTCTCAACGGGTAAGTATTTTCAAAAGACTTTTTTACATTTCTCTTACTAGGTTATGACATTGGTTAATGCTTCTCTATATATTAGGTAGCTCAGGCTTCGTACTCCTGGTCGATGGCCTTTGCTATTGTGGTAAGCTGTACATTTGTTGTCCCTTCGTAAATTGTGCCTGGAAAAAAAAAATAGATGAAAAAGTATATTTTTAGTTGACTATATGATATATTAGGCTAATTTTGTTTGGTTGTTTACTAGTGCATACAATGTTGTACATTTGTTATCCACAAAGGAGTAAAATGTACTTACCTCAATTCCTAATAGATGGCCTTACTGGCCTTTTTACTTAAAAGCCAACTCTGTTGAGCCTAATTTTCAAGTATGACTGTTAATAAACCAACAACACGCCTCAGGTCTCACAGCTCTTTAACTGCGGAGCCTGTTGTATGAACTTAAAAACAATAATAGTAATAATATTAAGCTGACCCAATACTTGCTACTGCTCCATTGGTATGCATAGCCACCCTGAAGTTGTGAAAAGAAAAGGAGACATTCTGATGTGACAGGAGGCGGGCCAGGCTTTTACTGCTGCCGATTTCAGCTCTTTCAAACCCAGGCTTGAGAACATCCAGAAACACACATGGGAATCATATCGGGTTACATGCTTTCCAGAGTACGATAGGCCGCCCCATTCATGCCAACACAATTGGGCCACAAAGCCTTTTTTCATGCTCTGGATTCCAAACTTGTGCAAATGACCGTTTTGCAATTTAAATGGATCTCTTTTAGCTCGGAATTGTCTGTATCTGAGACCTCTTTTGTGTACCTTTGCATCAGACATCCTCTGTTTATAACACTAACACCCTGCAACATGCGTACAGCATGTCATTAATGTGGTCAGCATCTCTTACACGAGGATTAAGACAGATTGATGACATTTAATTGTTGTTGCTTAGTTCTGGGCATACAGCTATGTTGAAAATGATTGTAGGTTGAGGGATCAGTTAAAGTCTTGAACTTTGATGTCTAAATACATAATTTCCCCTACCTTTCTGTAAAGCTATGTTCCATGCGTGTCCACACACACATTATTTCCGGAGAAGTATAAGAAGTATAACCTTTATAGTGATCGCCAAACCATTTTTACAGATTACAAAACACTGGTGAGACGGAATACAATTATCGAGGAAATAAATAGCACATACCTATTTTGCAGTCTCTGTAGTATTTTTCAATGGGATAATCTTTAGTAAATCCAACCCCTCCCATCCACTCAATACATTTAGAGCTTGCCAAGGTTGCGACCTAATGACAATACAGTGAAGTGAATGAGATGACAGTACCCTCTCTAAAGACAAAACAAGTACAGAACTGAAAAAGGACAATTAGGAATTCGTGGACTAAATATGCATCCTGTAAGATCATTTAAAGTGCACCCCCAGTGCAAAGTACAGTCCCCCACCCACCTTGTTTTTCAAAGCATTTATAGCATTCTGCCTGCCTATTTAGAAAATAAATTCTGAAGTGTTCTCTTCCTTCTGCAGTCTGATCTAGACCAGTGACAGAAGTCTTTCTGACAAACTGGTCCAATAGGAACGGGCTTGTAGGGGCTCCCACAGTGAGCCACACGGGACACCAGGCTTTGCACTCTTGCTCACCTCTGCAGCAAAGTATTTAGCCATGGAGGCCTCTTTGATGAAGGGTCTCCCAGTCTCTCTCAAGCGCGCTGCGTTGTACGTTAGCAGCCGGGCTGCCTCCAGCTGGGTAGCCACGTGGGCTATTTGATGCTGCATGCCCTGTAAAAGAAACTGGTCAAATCCCCACCCTTGCAGTGCTACAGGTTTAGTTGATCATACTGCACTGTATAACAAAACAATCAGTTCTGCATTACTCTGTGTCCTTGCCAAAAGTACTTCACTGTTGTACTGGTCTTTATTATTGAGATGGAACTGCCTGTTACTAAATCATTTACCCATTCTGGAGACAGAATCCCAGAGCTTTTATTTAGTCTTAAATCAACCTGACTTAACTTAAATAAAGAAATAATAATCTCATCTTAACAAGACTAGAACCAAATAACTAAGTAATGTTTCTCTTATATAGTCTCCTTTCATAACATTAACATTAACTTTTCAAACAGGTGTTAACTGAAGACTTTAAGAAATACTGCCCCCCTGTGTTGTTTATGGTTAAACAAGTGTGAAATAAGAATTGGCACAATTGAAGACTTGATATTTTAAGAAGAAAACGTACCTGAAAGTCAAAGATCCTTTTCCCAAACTGCACTCTCTGCTTGGTGTATGGAATGGTGTTGTCAAAGCAGCCCTGAGCCAAGCCCAGCATCTTTGGAGAAAACAAAAAGGTTTATTTGAGAGCTTAGAACCAGACCTTTCAGCATCTCAAATAAAACCCACTAAGCCATTAAAGCTACCATTTTTTCAACCTTTTGGAAGTCTATAAATTTAACAAATTTGAATGAACATAGGAGTATCTTAATGTTCAGTTCTTTGATTCACTTAAAGCATATTTTACGAAATATGATAAATGCACAGTAACCTACAATCAAGATTTAAGATTTATAATGTATGCGTGCATGCATGCGTGTGTGCATTAACATTGTTTTTAAAGTTCAATATCAATCATGCCCCAATATTGTTTTGGACCGACCTGGGCAGCTATTCCAATCCTCCCCTCATTCAGCATTCCGATTGCATACTTGTATCCTTGGCCTAACTGTCCCAAGATATTCTTCTCTGGAACCTGTGGATTAACATTAAAAAAACCAGACATTTTTTAAACTTAAACCTTTGGTTGAAAAAT
The DNA here is from genome assembly GCF_017654505.1 of Polyodon spathula. Classification (NCBI taxonomy): domain Eukaryota; kingdom Metazoa; phylum Chordata; class Actinopteri; order Acipenseriformes; family Polyodontidae; genus Polyodon; species Polyodon spathula. The sequence continues at coordinate 6,537,637 of NC_054543.1, forward strand.
AACAAACAACTATGTCCAGCCTCTATTTCTTTTTTTTTTCATTATAATTATCAAGTGATCATAACTATCAGGATCTAAAAAACTTTGCACACACACTTTGTTTACTGCATGAGTAATCACTTACTTTTCCTCCCAGCAGAAAGTTATTTGAATTGGACCCTAAATACTGTTTTTCACCCAAGAACATGTGGCAGTTTCTCTATTGTGCTATTGCTAAGAAGCTATTAAAACTGCTGCTAAACATCATCTCTGACATGTCTTCATAATTCAATCCTTACACTAGAAACAGGATGCTTTATTTCATTCTTTAAGGCTCTTTCTGTTATGTGATTCTCACATGAAATGCGAGACGTGATGGGTAGAGAATGTTTGACTGTTTTTCTTCACTGAATAGGAGAAGACATAATTTCATAACTCAAATATTCAAACATCTATGTTATTGTTCTCCAAGGATGTCATCCACTGTCAACAATGCGCCCATTAAAGACAAGTGACAAGCCCTCCTTAAGAGAGCTCTCTCTAATGCAGATAGGGGCAGATATCTACCTTCCTCGGCAGTCTAAGCTGTTACTTCTTGGAGGCTCCGGGAGCACAAGTCATACATTTTGTGGATCAACTCACTTGCTCACCTTTGACAGAATGTAGGATAGTCTGATCCAAAATGCCACACATAGAAAAACTGCAGAAGGTAAAAGGGTGGAGTTTCCTAAGCATGTATCTATCTACCTTAACGTTGTCAAAGGTCAGAGGGCAGGTTGACGATGCCCTGAGGCCCAGTTTGTTTTCCTTCTTCCCGATGTGAAGCCCCTCTGTGTCTCTGTCCAAGATGAAGCAGGTGATCCCCTTGTAACCCTGGAATATTACGGACATCTGAGTGAATAACCACACCATCAGAAATAAAGCTTAGAAGCCCACTGCCCAGTGAACATAGAAGATATAATATTCTGACTCAACCTGGAACAAACCCTCCCATTCAAACACAAGGAAAAAAAAAAATCACCTTTAAAAGGGGTAGTGATTTCACCCACAAAATAGAAGGTGGTGGTGTTGTTTATTCTTCCTTTTCCTATCTCTGCTTATAAAAATGCATAATGTGACCCAGTCCCACTGTGTTTGAGTGATTTGTTTTAATTTTTTGTTGTATGTATGGCATTCCAAGTAAGTGCAGATTCCTGATCAGTTCTGGAAGTTGTTCATACTTACAGCAGAGGGGTTTACGTTGGCCATAACCAGGAACACGCCAGCCTGCTCCGCATTGCTAATCCACAGCTTGGACCCGTTGATGGTGTAGTAGTCCTTGTGCTTGTCAGCTCGGGTTTTCAACGAAAAGGCATCGCTGCCAGACTGTGGCTCTGAAAGGCAGAAACTGCCTATCTACAACAATGAAAAAAAGACAAGGGGATTTAGACTGACACTGGAAGGCTATGTTTTATTGGGGGAGTCTTTCTCAGTGCCATCAATAAAAGCGATTTTTGTGGTCTTGAAAGATTTGTATACATATTTGAGCTAATCCTATTAAAAAATGTATCAACACTAAAAATAAAGAAATAATTATCTATTTTTATTGGCTCAAACTTTCTTCTAGCTTGGCCCTTTTCATACACATTACATAATACACATTGAAAAAACTAACTATAACAAAATAGCAATGTTCATTTAGGGATAACAGTGTAGGGATGGAAATAAGACTCCTATTGCATAGCAGTTTGACCCATTCCGGGATTTAATACAAGCTTGATTAGCCAGTGTACAGGTAACAAGCTCAGGAGTGTCTTATTAAACGCTTAGTAAAACCAGGAATGGATCAAACTGCTATGCAATGGGGATCTTATGTCCATTCCTGTAGTAGTTTTCTTTGAATATTGGGGTCAGTGTTCTATAACTAATGGGACTCCAAGCTTCCTCACCATGTCGTTGGCCAGTCTGGTGAGATAACACTGCTTCTGCTCCTCAGTCCCATGGTCTCTGAAGAGGGTGTTGATGAGAGTGTTCTGGATGTCGCACAGCACAGCCACTGATGGGTCCACTTTAGCCAGCTCCTCGATGACCAGGATGGAAGAGAAGAAAGTGGAGCCAGTCCCTCCATACTGCTCTGGGATCTCAATGCCCATCAGCTGGAACAAAGTAAGAGACGCAAGCTCTTCATCCACAACTCTTAAGCACTCAGTCATGAGGTACACAGCAGTACTAAAAAGAAAGTTGGGGACAAAACTCAATTCTAAATCATGAAGCCACTGTCAGCAAATGAAAATGCCAGGATTCAGAACATTCCAGGGCATCTTATTTTGCCATGTGCTGTCTCTTGCAAATAAGACTACTGTACTATGTGACAACACTTGCAAAGATATAGATAATTGCATTAACTATTTACTGTGGTCTTTCTTTAAAAATAAATAAACAATAAATAAACAATAAATAAACAACCGTTTCCAAGAGACATGCTCGCTTTGAGGTCCTCTTGCCCACCCAAACCGCTCAGGAAAAGACACTTACACCAGAAGAGACAGGCTCGACTGTGCATATTAACATGGGGAAATTAATTTAATTAACGTTTGTTTGTATGTTCATAATGTGTCAAGGTACTCCTGCAGAAAATTTAATCAAGTAGATCTGTTATGCGACAGCTTAGTTTCTTATAGTTTTACCTCAGCCTCCTTAAAGCAATCAAGGAGCTACATAAGGTTGACCCAGTTTATGATGATTTAAGTGCTTTCAGTGTGGATATGTTTCTAAACATTTCCACTGTAGAAGTATTTCAAGTAGAAGTATACACACCCCTTGTTCAAATAGCCCGAGGATAACTGACTCGTCCATGCGCGAGTCCTCGTCCATTTTCGACACTAATGGAGCAATGCGCTCTTGGGCAAACTTCTTAACTGTAAACCAAAAGAAAAAATCTATTATTCTGAGTGCAGTGCCACACCATTCACATCTGTAAAGAGAAATGTGCTTGCCGTCTACAGCTTTACCAACCTGCTTCCTTCATCATTGACTCTTCCTCGGTGAAAGTTTGGAGGGGGGCGTAAAGGACGCTGTTTGCACTGGCATGTTCTGCTGCTGCTGCTTCTGATATGATAGACCTGGTTACAGATGACTGTACTTTCCAAGCAGACGCCAGGCTCCATGGTCTAACAAAATTTCTTCCAAGCTGTTGACAATAAAGTTTTATTTTTTACTATGATGATCAATGTGTTCTCTTTTTGAAACCTGAACAGGGATCAGTGAAAAGCAAAATGCACATTACAGATATAAGTAATGTGCAACCCATTGGGTATTTCTTGTTTGTGTCTGCCAAAGCCATGATAAAGTTGGTTTGAGGTTGGATATTCATTTGATATTCAAAACTGCATCACCTATGCTTTTTAAACCACATTTAATTTAAAGAAGACCAATTGTGATTTGTTTCACAGCCGTTTGTGTATCTGTGAATAGTAACAATAATGTGTGAACCTCGTTTGCTATAGGCGCATATGCACATATATGGAATAATGTACTGATTTTCACAAATTGTTTATAGAATTCACAGTGGAAGCAAAGGTCGTGTATATATTCCAGTCCAGCACTGCATTAAAGCTGGTTAGAAAGCCTAGGCGATGCAGTTTCGAATATCTAATGAATATCCCACACTATCCAAAAATAGCGTTTCCAGGGTTTCCTGAGTTTCTCGAGTTATTACGTGACCTGGACAAGTCTCACTGATGTTATCGCGAGAGGTGGCCAGATAGTAACCAGGTTACTTATCGTTATTGATATTGTAGCATTGTTATCACCAAACACGACAATGGATACTTTTCTAGAAAATTCACTGCAGACTGTCCTGTGATATTGGACGGTGTCCTAAAATCGCATCTAGTCTGTCATAATAGTGGACTGTTTTAGATTGTGCTAATATTGGCTCGTGAAACCACTCATACGACGTAACGTTCGTAATTGAAACACGTAACTGACCCTAAACTTGACAGTTGATATGGGAGACGAACAGACGATGGCAACATATTTAAAAACAAATAAATACAAAACTTATATTATATCTAGATCCTGCGAGTATGGTAACAACCTTCACTCACCTTAAAACAGTTTCTAACCAAGGCAGCTGACATGTTTTTTTTTACTTATTTTATTATTTTACTCAAATTAACTCGCGAGAAAAAAATTGAGCCAAGCCCCCTTTTCTTAAAGCGACAGTACAGAATTGATTACAACAATTATCTGGAGATTGAATGTGTAGTTTTTTGTTATGTATATTTATTTATATTTAATCATATATATTTTTTTTTTGTGCGACACAGCTGTTTTAGGAATACTGGTATGTCAAGTACTCGTTTAGTTTAGCTTTTCTGAAAAAAGAAACAAGGACCAGGGGTCACAAATGGAGTTTAGAAAAAGGGGCATTCAGAACAGAAAATAGGAGACACTTTTTTACACAGAGAATTGTGAGGGTCTGGAATCAACTCCCCAGTAATGTTGTTGAAGCTGACACCCTGGGATCCTTCAAGAAGCTGCTTGATGAGATTTTGGGATCAATAAGCTACTAACAACCAAACGAGCAAGATGGGCCGAATGGCCTCCTCTCGTTTGTAAACTTTCTTATGTTCTTATCTTAAGTTTTATGTTGTATTTTTTAACGGCGTATCGATCGCCTCTTGGGGAAAAGAAACCCGTCATATCTGATAATGACCAAAAAAAATAATTAAATGACCAAACGTGCATTTTCCATAACATACTGTAGCGATCTCGGCTAACGCATCAGACAGGCGGAGGGCGAGCGCTAACCCGGGTTATCTGAGACTCGCACTAAAGCGCAGTGCCTATACCGCGCCGGCAATGCTGGAAGGAGCGCATATCGGGCTTATGTTAGTGTGATTACGTCACCTACAAGCCCTGCTGCTGCCTTCCTCACGTGCACGCTACAATACCTTTTTTTTTCTGGCTAGGAACCTCCTGTCACTCCATGCGAGCACTGTTGCCTGTAGTGCTTATTTTCTTGCTGGACTAAACTTTCACCCAGAAGCAGAAGCTTGCTTTCCTTATGTTTTGGGCTGGGCAAGTGGTTCAGTGTGTCTATGGAAATCCTTCACTTAGTTATTATTTGAATAGAAATTACACTAATAGTCTGCTTCTCCGAGCCACGAATCCGTTGTTATCTTCGGAGAAGGTGCATGGAGAAGGCTGGTCGATTTCGACGGAAATCATCTTCGATGTTTGAAGAGCGGAGTGTAAAGATTTAAATTGAACAAGCAGAACTGCGGGTAAGTGGCGGTTAGCTTTGATATCTTTTGTGGCAAATGAACTAGAATCTGTTTATTTGTCTAGGCAAATAACTGATAATCTGTAGAGACTTAAGTATCTCAATACAAATTAAATGCATTCAGAGAGAGTTTTTTTCGTTTTTTTTTTGTTTTTTTTTGTCGTCACCTTGAATGCCGTGATTTATTTTTTTATTTTTTAACTGCCTGGGTATAGCTGACGGAGGATCTTTTAAACTTTTAGTACTGGTACCGTGGAGCCTGAGTGATAGCGATGGCATCTATTTCAAAATTGTACCCCACTAAGTAACATGCTTCAGATTTAATTAACAAAGCGTGTTTGTTTTTCTTCCTGTTTACATGACAAAATGCCACGTGACTAGACATTTCATACCCTCAACTCTGTTGGCTATTGAATGTTGAGTGTAACAAAGCCGAACACACACGAGGGTCCACGCAGGTTTTGTGGAACGTGATATATTTTCCTTACTACCAGCGTACATTACATTATATTTTATTAGCTTTTTCATTAAAATTGGTTGTAGTGCATTTAGCTTTGTAATAGTTTTCTATTCTAGGCTTTGGTTATGTATACTACAAATAATTTATGCAGGAGGTGAATATAGAATTCTAAATCCTCCACAGCTTGAAGAATGTTTACCCATTACATTAGAATGTGTTATGGAGCTGCACAGTGTAAGCACTATACTGTATGTAGGTCTACTAAGCCAGTATTAAGCTTATTAAAGGTACAGCAGCTGCTATTAATTGTCCTTTTAGGTTTATGTTAATTTGTACATATTTAAAGAGCAACTTTTTTTGTTGATTAAGATAGTATAAAGCTTTTTATATTAGCCTGACGACATATCTACGCCCTTTGCACAGCAATAAAAAAAGCACTGAATTGTGTTTTAGGAAGCCTGCAGGTGTAAAGACATCCCCACCACCCACAAAAGAATATAAGATGGGTGAAAAGAAACCAGAGCCTCTGGATTTCGTGAAGGATTTTCAAGAGTATCTCACCCAACAAACGCAGCACGTAAACATGATTTCTGGGTCTGTAAGTGGGGAGAAGGAAACAGAGTCACTTCAAGGAGGTAAGAAATGTATCCCTAACTTGGAGCATATAGTGTAGTCACCCCACCTACCAGCGCATGCTGTTTCAGGGGCATGGTGTAGATTCCATCCACTGGATGATATATAGTATTGGGAGAGTCCCACTAAATGTGCCTCTTGTTTATCTTATTGAATAGAAACATATACTGCAGTGTTGGGGGGTTCACAAGGTTTTCCCCCTTAAGCCTACTGTGACTGGGTCCCTGTTGTTGTGTGTCATCCTAAAATGCTTTTGAGGTGGTTCAGCTTGCAACTAGCCATTTGATCCCCTTGGGCATCAGGCCTGCCCATCTAGTGTACACAGATATCATCTTGCTGAGTCTTAAGGTTGTTTGAATGTCAATGCAGAAAACCGACCTAAAATTTCACTGCTGACAGCCGGGACAGAGAATGATCAGAATGGACTGGACCACCCTTCGGTGGAGGTGTCACTGGAGGATGGCTCGGGGATGCTGGTGGATGGGTTTGAGAGAACTTATGATGGAAAGCTGAAGTGTCGGTACTGTAATTACGCCAGCAAGGGGACCGCACGCCTCATTGAGCACATCAGAATCCATACAGGTAAGGTACATTAAAGAGTGCAGATACACCTTGAATAGCCCTGTGGCACGTTAACACCTAGCCGTAAGAAATAACTTAATCTTGTAAAACTGCAACTGGAAAGTTGGTATTCAACAGGTAAGTGCATAAAAAATGTTAAATTATATTTTATCCTGCTACATTCAGCTGCTATGAGCACATGCTTAAAATAATCTAATCTAGGTTGTAACCAAAACATTTTGACTTTATACCAGTTTGTGTTTTAGTTTAGTTTGGACTGATGGGCTAATAGTGGTCTTATTAATGAACAGTTTTATTTTCTCCACAATGACAGGAGAGAAGCCTCACCGTTGCCACCTCTGCCCCTTTGCCTCGGCTTATGAGCGCCACCTGGAGGCACACATGCGGTCACACACGGGAGAGAAACCGTACAAGTGTGAACTGTGCTCGTTCCGCTGCAGTGACCGCAGCAACCTGTCTCACCACCGCCGCCGCCGCCACAAGATGCTGCCCATGAAGGGCACGCGCCCCACACTGGTCAACAAGAAGATGCTCAGCGTCCTGCAGAAGAAGTCCAGCAACCTGGCCTTCAGCCGCCGGCTCCTCATCAACTTCAGCCCACCCTCCATGGTGGTGCAGAGGCCTGACTATCTGAACGACTTTTCCCATGAGCTACCCAACATCCACTCTGAAGCATATGAGAGCATTACCAGGTCTCAGGTCAGCAGCGGCAGTGGGAGTGGATGTCTTTCTAGGGACCCTCAGGATTTAATGGTGGACAACCCCTTAAACCAGCTCTCCACATTGGCTGGGCAGCTCTCCAGCCTGCCCCCTGAGAGTCAGACCCCTGTATCCCCGGATGTAGTCTGCCGTGATGAGAAGCCTTTCTTGATCCAGCATCCTGCAGACACACCTGTGGTGTCCACTGTGTCAACCAGCATGGCTCAGAGCTCCTCCCCCACCAGCCCTGAGCCCCGGCCGCCCCCCCACCCTCACAGGAACTACAGCCCTGTAGCGGGGCCCAGCAGTGAGCACAGCGCCCACACTAGCACTCCCAGCATCAGCAACAGCCAGCCTAGCACCCCAGCCCCTGCACTGCCAGTGCAGGACCCCCAGCTACTCCACCACTGCCAGCACTGCGACACCTACTTCGCAGATAACATACTGTACACCATTCACATGGGCTGCCACGGTTACGAGAACCCCTTCCAGTGCAATATATGCGGGTACCAATGCAAAAACAAGTACAACTTTGCTTGTCATTTTGCAAGGGGTCAGCATAAACAGCAATGACTGCAAGACCTTAAAGATGATAATAATAGTGCTTGTTGGATTACAGGGTAATTTTAAATTTTTCCCGTTCCATGAATTTAACTGAAAGTTTTCGTTGTTAATCCTAGGAATTAGATCCGTATTTTTTTGGGAGAAACGAAGTTTGTGGGCTATAAGCTTATTTTCTGTTTAAAAATGGTGCAGATAAATTAAAGCCTACGTCGTATCCTTTTTTTAAGCTCAGCAATCATAAAGTAGTTTTGAGGATCGGAGGGGTTCAATTCTCTCTGCAGTTTAGGAGAGGGTATAGCCAGCTGCAGTACGCTGTGCTATTGTCAGGCATAGGTTCAAGGGGAAAAATACATCTGGGAGAGAAATAAAATAATGCTGCTGTATACTCTAGCATATCAGCTTGATATAATAGTGTTTCTAACAGGTGCATTTATTATTCTTTAAGGAAGGGGACTGTAAGACCTGATTGACTACAGAATAACCAACATCTCAACATAAGCCTTCTTTAAGTGCTTCCACCACATGAAAAGGAAATGGCTTGTACAGCATGGACTACCAGTACTTGTTGGTGCATCATGGTGCATTTTCTGAGCTGTTTGATGAGAGATGTGTTACGGTAACAACATTGTTCAGGCATTGCAGCCCCCCTCCCTTACTGGTCTGTAAGTCAAAGTACGTTTCAGTTAAGTTCTTTTTTTTTTTTTTTAGCAGGGTTGAGTACTGTGCTGTGTACCAGATAGAAACACCTGCATTGCATTATTCCCTAGTTACCAATATGCAAAGGAAAGGTGGCAGCTCATTTCAGATTTTCACAGAGAAATCAGAATCTGAATGAAAATAATAAGTGTTATATTTTCCAAATAAAAAAAAAAAGTGATGTAAACAGAATTATCCAGCACTTTCTAAGTAGCCTTGGAATATGATTGAAATTGATCATTAGATGTTGAAAAGAATAAAGAAAGCCTTTAATAACTAATTATAAACATCATTTCAAGGCCAAAGTATTCAATAACATTTTTAAATATATATTTTTAAACATATATATTTTGTATCTGCATTATAGCAACTATTAGAACGTTTTAAAGATTTACTTTTTCAGTGACAATTACTTGCACATTTTAGTGTGTGTGTGTGTGTGAGCTTGTGGAAGTGTGTGTGCTATAAATACTTTACATCACTAATTACACCTTAAATGTTTCATTTAATAATGTGTTGGGATTCACTTTGTTTTTAACAGAAACCTGTAACTTTTCTTTTTTAATCCTTGTGGTGCCATTGTGCTTTGGTTACATAAGTATAATTACAAATGCCTTCTAGTCCATTCTACACTGCAGAACAAAACAGGGTCTCACTTAATTATCAGAACTTATATTATTTATTTTCTGTAAGTTGACTTCGGTTTTGCCAATTGAAAGACTTGCCAAATTGCTTTTTTTTTAACTCTACTGGGTATATATGTGTGTGTTTGCATTCTCATAGCCACACTGCATTAAAATGAGAAATAAAAGCTACACAAATAATCACCTTTCTAGTCACTATTGATTACTAAAATTTCCCAACATGTGTGCATTTGTTTTCTTAGATGTAAGCAATCACCATGAATTGTGTAGGTACCCTTTTCAGCTAAGAAAGTAAGTTTCTGATTTTCTGATGCTTTAGCTGAAATTGCACGTGAACTAATATGCCATCATAATAGCAGTATATAGACATACTGGGAAGCAGTGTAACCCTTTCTGATGAAGGGGTAGATAAAAAAATAAATAAATAAATAAACCAACACCCCAATCCCAAGTGTAAAAAAACTACTGTACATATTTAGTTTCAGTTGATGAAGATTGTTGTATGTATATGTTGACTTGTCCTAGGTTATGGCAGCTTCAAGTTTGCAGTATCTAATAAATAACAACAAAAAAAAAGAGTTTTAACTACAAACATTTTTCTAATGAGGTGGTGTAAATGTATAGCCTAGGATTGTTTTAAGCTGTGCTTAAATTGCTTATTTTGCTAGGCTTTGAAAAGGATCAGAATAGATGGGGGATCCACACACCAGTTTGAGAGTTTTAAGTGCCTACCAACAATGCTAATACTGTACCAATAGTTTAATACAGTTGTGTAGTATGAAGACCCTTGTGCACTACAGGGAAGCAACTGGCTAAAATGTCATGGGTTACTTATGAAGCTATTTACCCTTTAATAACTTATTGTGAGAGTGTGTGTGTGTGTAATAATTTTATGCAGTGAATATTCATGGGATTTGTATTTTCTGCTGTTGTGTCTTGCATGTATCTGGTGTGGACTTGCAGTCATTGCATATAATTAATCATTTTTTCTGTGTATTTGGCTTAACCTTGATTGTTTCCAAAAAGCATGTCAGATGTGAAAAGGGAACAGTAGCTACTGCATAACAACAATACACCAATCCGAACAGCATTGCATTTGTGCAGCTGTATTCAAATGCAAAATGAAAAATTGCTTCTGTACACCATGCTTCCGCTTTTCAAAATGCTACATATAAGAAGTTGTGTTTTAAATGCAGTTTTTAGAGCATACATTTTGTATTCCTGTTACTGTATTGTAAAAATGTATTATGAATTAAATAAACCGCAGAACACTTATTAACTAACAAAGTATTTATTTATTTATTTTTTACAATACAGACCACAGCTAGTATTTATGAAATGTTTTTGTACCTCATTGCTTCTGTTGGCTGATGGAGCCTTGTCTATTTATGGCAAGTCATGCTTTCTTGTGATTGTCTGAGAAATGATACCCATTGTTACCTAAGGAATTTCAACTGTCAGTCAATTCAAAGAGCAAGTTGTCCTTGTTTGCTAGTATTACTGGTACTGTCGGTCTTATGGTTAGTTTTTTTGCAATTGTTTTTGCAGCTGAATTGTCTGTCGTTAGTATTTTGTTATATACTGTACATAATGCTGCATTCACGCTCTTGTTTTTTGTTTGCTGTTTTGGAAGATGTGCTGTACGCATCCCAGTGATTTCCTTTTCTTATTTTTTAAATTACCCTGGGTTATTAATAACTGTAAATGAAACCAGATTCCCCTATGTAAGTTAAAAAGGGGTGGCTTTTATTTTAAGATGGTGTTCAGCTGAAGAGTTCTCCCGTTTCTATAAACTTAGTACAATTGATTAATGACCCTGTGTATGCTAATGGTAAATATCAAAGCAATAACACCTACGTTGAAGCAAATATAACAATGATACTTGCAGCACAGGAGACAGTAAACAAAAGTTATGATGCTCCGCAATACTCTAGTAACACTTAAGCAGATAAATTCTATCTTGTGTATAATTTCATATTAATGTATGGACAAAGTGTACTAATGTAAAAATTAAAATAGGAAACAAATTATATATAAAACGTCACCTCTAAAGTCATTAGGAAAAGTATGCCAATATTGGAAAGTAATATGCAACTTGTTTAACATACAGTACAGTAGACATATAGTCCAGCCTGTGGGCATCGCTCACCCTTACGATCGAGTTGTCCGAGACTGGCAACATTCCTTTTTTTGCGTATTTTTTTTGTACATCGTGCAATATGTGGTGGAAATTTGCGTGAAATGTAAATGTTTGTAATGAATACAAAAGATGCCTAATTTTAAATAATAAAATAATTAAAACTAAGCAAAAGTAGCAGTATTACTGTATATGTGGCTTCATCTGTAGCTCAACCTTAAATTACATCTGCATCGCCATTAGATTCCATAAATGATGTGTATGAGACCAATTCATATGAAGTACTTTTGTGAATGTTTTGTCAGTCCTGTATAGTCAATTAAGTTTTTACATCGTAGATCAGGATAATGGCAAACAGGACACTGCTTTCTGATCAAAGGGAGGTTCAAGGCTTGTTTATAGAAGAATGTAGTAAACTGTGGGAAATTACTGCATTAAGATGGGTTCAAGTACTTTCATTTTGAAGGTTTCTGAACGACATGACTTTTGATTTGGATTGACTTGGGCCGTCACAATACTTTTAGTGTCTTTCGTCTTATTCTCTTGTATGGTGTACCCTTTGAGTTGATATGCCTGTTGTAGAAATTGTATTGTTTTTAATTTATTACCTTTATTAAGGTTGAGAATTTTCTACCTAGAGAAACAAATATAGTATAAATAATGGTGCACGTTTTTATTATCATTTCAAGAAATAATACATTTACTACTGTGTTTATTTTTATTTTTTTTTAAATAATATTTTATATTATATTATAATATAATATTCTGGTTTTCAGACTGCTGTCTAACAAGAATGGAATTTATTTTAAAAGTAGAATATCAGAGGCTTTTCAAATGTAAATATTCTGATAACATTATTAACTAAGGGTACATGAAACTAGGACTTTTAGATCTTCTATGGCAGTGTATTTCCAATGCGAAAACCTTTACTTTTCTCCTCTGGAATTACCTAAAACATTAATTATGTGTTTTTAAAGTGTAAAACATGTGTAATTGACTAAATTGTTAATATCGGTGCATTGTACGTGTAGAAACACAATTTGTGAAAGACTGTAACTTAAATTAATGTCTATTTCAAACTTCAAAGCTCTGCTTTTTGTACTTCATAAGTAAAATTCATTTTTCTAATGGGCTGCTAGTTTGTGTTTTATTATTTCACTTTTAAAACTAAATCTCTCCCCACTCTGCAAACTAGCAATAGCCAAAAGGTGGTGTGATATACTGTACATTATTGTAAAGAAATAATTGGGGAAATGTGTTTATTTGTTGAAGTATAACTTGGGTCCATATTTAAACATACTTATATACAGAGATTTACAATATAAAACAGTGCTCTCTAGGTATTTCATGATTTCGTTGATCCTACGTTGACAATAAATTGCACAAATACTATTTCACTGTTTTAAGTACCTTCACTAATCCCCAGTTTTTAATGTTAGACAGCAGAATAAACAGAGAGCAAATCAAATCTCATCCATCAAATAATAAACAGGTTTATCTTTAATAGGTCACTTTGACTTCAAGGTGTATTTAAGCAAAATGTACCTATGATGTTCATTTTCAGTTGCTCAAAATGTGAGACAACTAACCTAACCACATCCTCCTCACAGCCATAGTCTGATGACATTCCGTTGTACCTGTCCTCGCCTCAAGTCCTCCAGAAAATCTCCTTTCAGCTTGTAGATATTTATTACTTATTTATTAATTACATCATTGTATAATTAAAAAATGTTATATGCAAAAATCATAGCGTATGCAAAGTTCTTTCAGTTTTTTTATTTAGAGTAGACCAAGAAATAAAACAAAAAAAGAACACAATTTATGTACCAATAAGAAATCACTTATCCTTTGCCTAAAATCAATGTGAATTATTAACTACGATATTGCACTTTAATGATATTTTGCATTTTAATTGGTCAAATAATTATTCTCTTAGTAATAAGTAACATGATTAGTTAAATTCATGATTCATATATACATTAAAATATGTAACATTATTTATTTATGAAGCATTTGTCTTCCATGAGTCTGACAATTCTACCACTTAAACAAGAAAACTATTGTTCTAGGAAATATTATTTACCCATTTGTAGCATGCAATGACAATACAAACATCTATAACTTATTTAGTTGTGCCAGGCTTCAAAATAGTTGAGGTCAGTAAAATGTAAAACTTCCCTATACAATGCCAATTTTTTAATGTATTATTATTTTAGAGATTATATATCCTGTAAAATAATTCTATAGAAAAATGGATAATGCAAAAATAATTCCAGCTCTTATGAACCCCAGCAGTATCAGAAGCATGGCATGTAGCATTAATAAAACAGAAGTAAAATACATCTGAGATTCTGAGGGCATCTAAAAAAAACAAATCACATGCTGTAAAAGTGTAGTTACTCAATTTAACTGCACTTGAAACTACGAATAGTAACAGCAAATTGGTAATAAAGTGCAACTGAAATGCAGTCAGAATGCAGTTAAACTGCAGCTTCACTGCACTCTTCTGATCTCTCCACTGCAGTCATTCTGCTTGTCATTTGTGATATAACAGGTGCTACTGTCCCAAGCACAGCTCAGAATTGAAACCTTGAGCATGCTTAAACTAGTTTAAGCATGGATTGTAGAGAGTTTGGTGGGGGAAGGTCTTGGTGGTCTCACAGGCTTATTTGGTGGAGGTGGCGGGGAGCGATGGACTCTTCCGATATCCTGATTATAATATTGAGCACTGAAGAAAGAATGAAAGAACGTCAAAGTTAAAAGGCATGCTCTCTACGTGACTACCAGTGTGCCTGGTGACTGTAGCTCCTGCCACAAAATGCACGTTTGTATGCTGCAGCCAACCAGACACACATTTTCTTTTCTTTTTACTCATTCTTGTAACACTAACGGCTGGTTTCAGAGAGAGAGTAGCACTAATCTTGGATGTCCTAAACTAAACATTAGTGCTAAATGGGGTCTGTGAAACCAGCCATATATTTGGTTTTCCTTTTTTTTAAAACTTTTTACTAGAGCTAAAACTTGATGAATCCTGTCAATATTGTTGTAAATCAATAATCTTAGATATTGATTTATTTAAATTTTTGTGGACGTCAAAATTAAGAAAAACAAATCTGTTGAATTTTGTATTTCATTATTTTGTGATGCTGATTCCTGAAGATGCATGGACTGCTTCAACCCTGTTCCATGTTTTGTTTCTGTACCTACAACTAAACAGCTATACTGTAGATCTAAATGTTTTCAGAGTGGAGAAGTTTTTTTTTTTTTATTAAAAAAGTCAGTTAAGTGTCCCTTTCGATCTGAGTTTTACTTCAACCAAATCAGGTGCGATGCTGTGCTGTCAGTGGGAGCCTTTGTGACGTCCCTTATTCTAAAAAGTTTACAGTGTCCTAAATATCGCAGGATGTACAGATATACAATCCTAATGAATGTCAAAACTAATGAGATTTCACTTGTTCTATAATAACCAGTGACTCTATACACTTTCAAGTACAATATAAAACATGTTATTGCAGTTACCTTTGTGGAGGACCAATGACGACCGTTTCAATGATGGGGACAGGCTTTTAAAAACAAAGCAGAAAACAGTTGAGACATCAAATAAGTAGATGCTTGTTACACAAAAACAACAATGGAGTAGGATAATGCACATTTTACACTAAGTATACTATTACTAAGAATCTCTTCATATTTCATGCAAAGATTACAAAAAAACGATTTGATCATTCATATCAAGCTCTCCATTATTAGGGTCATTGGTGTTGATTGGGCTAATTTACCATTCCAAGTATGACTATATGGAGACTTTACAATTGAGCTATAGGGTTTTTGAATACATTACATGCTTATATATTTACCGGATTGTTTCGGGTATTATTTTGCCCAGGTCCATTCCTTTGTCCTCTATTTGCAGCTTCAGTGCGCTCCCTGTAAATGTTATATAGAACAATGTGTATCAACAGCACATGACAGCATTTTCTGAATTTCACATGTCCTTGATCATACACGTTTAAGGGGTCAGGCAAAATCTGACTCGATGTAACATTGTACCTGCTTGTGAACTCTAATTCCATGGCTTTCCCTTTTGATTTCATCCTGAACTGACATAGAAAATAGATCTCTTTGTTTCTGTGGTATTGCCTCTCCATTATTCCAATGAACTGAAGCTGGGACTTCTTGGGAGTGAGGAGTCCAAGGCTGAAACGCACACTAAGTCTTTTGTGCATCTGTCTGTTGTGGGTGCTTGTTGAGGGGTTAACTGACCTGTACTGGGCGCTCTTCGATTTCCGACATCTCCTGAATACCATTTCCCGCTTGACAACAATGAAGATGATCACAGCGACCACAGGGACCACCAGAAGGAAGAAGACGAGTAGCCCGTCTCGTAGAGAAGTATCTAAAAAAACAAGGATGAGAATCCTAGATGGCATGGCAGCTGATATGATAGTAATAATAATTGTAATAGTAATAATAAAAGCAGAGGTATTCCTAGACTCCATGCCAGGGATGCACAGAGTTCTCCACTTTTTTTTTTTTTTTTCTAAACACAGTGATGTAACTGAAGCTGTGCTTATTCGCTTTAGTGAGACACGGGAGCACAGTGCTTCTCTGAGGAGGGATATCCAGCCCTAGGCTCTGCTGCTGTACCTATGTGTGGGGGGCCGCTGTCAATACTCCCTCCGTAGCCCTTGCTGCTGCAGCTCGGGGGGGCCCAGCCTGCGTCACAGTGGCAATTGCCGTTGTTGTTGCAGATCTAGATAGAGATAGAATGGTAAGGGCAGGTTTTTCAAGATATATCTAGTACAGGACGCTCTAGTACAGCCATGGTAAACTATGGTAAATGCATAAAATAACTGTGGGAAAGCTAAAAAATTAGTATGCAGATTTACTGCGGTAAATGTTAATGAGGGAGAACTAGCAAGAAACATCAACAGCAAGGGTCCACTGTCTAGATACAGCACATACAGTATTCCACATTACATGAGCACTGGCAGACAGTGCTTTCTATGCGCTTTCTGAAAGCTGGTTTACTAGAAACATTTTGCTTCACTTACGCCATTCCCATTGCACTTGGTCTGTATGTCACAGTTAAATCCAAGGCCTGTGGCATTTGTGCACTGAAAGTTTATGCAGGCCTATGGAAACAATAGAAAGTATAGAAAACAGCCATTTGAATCTGATGATATGAGTTCTGGACAGTAAAGGGAATTGACTGGATTACATTTGTAGCTTCCACAGCAGGTGCACTCTTGAAACTCTGTGTGTTATTGCAGTATAAACCTCAAATTTGTTTACTTTAAAGGGCACTGACATTATTTACTATTTATGGTAAATTGTTCTGCACCAGCTAGGACCCTGCACAGACACTGAACAAACTGGACTGGGTCCTGTTCGGTACTGTAAGCTAAATCGAAGGGTTAATATGGGTTACAAATTAGCAGTAGGTGCCAGTTTTTGTTAAATCTCTAACTAATGTTTTTTTTGCGGGTCGCCATTACCTTCCCTTTATCACAGCCACTCCCCCGTTTCACATAGCCAGCGTCTGTGACGTCTGACCCCAAGTCGAAGTCAGCGTTCACACACGTAACGCCTCCGGTTTCCGTCAGCGTCACTGTCGCTCCAAAAGGGAGGTTGTTCGTGTCGACTCCGATACACTGCAATTTCCCGCACATAACGTTTCTGAGGAGTCAGAAAAGAAAGGAGAGCAAACGTACTCCACCAGGATAGGAAGCAACTAAAAAAAAAACACCCTTTGTTTTGTTTGTTCAGGGCTACTTACTCTCTTGTACACTTGATGTAGCTGGTATCTGAGGGTCCACAGTTCCCAAACCTGTCCCCCCTCATATTGGCGGTGATGAAACATGCATCAGGAGCCTTGCTTGCCGCTGAAAAAAATCCAGATTCACAATTAGGATGCAGTTCCTCGCAGACTTTTTCACTTTAGTTCCCAATCATTTGTTTAAAAACAGGTTCACATTTCATGAAGAGGCAGCATTTATTAATTTAACATGTCTCTATGGGAAATCCCAGTAACGAGCAGCACTGGTCTACCCAGGTAAAAACTGGTAGTTGGCTGGTTTTCAACTAGTTAAGCTAACCAAGCAGACAGTGAATTTACAATCCCTTTACTGTACAATTCGTATGCCAATTGATTTTATTTGCTGTGAACCTCACACACTTACTTTTACTAAAGAGCCTGCGACACTGAGAGTCAAAGCTCTGGCACAGGCCTTCAAAGCAGTAGGCAGTGTTGTTGGCACAGGGGTACCCGTTCATGATGAAGAAGTCGCCTGGACAGAAGCCTGAGTCCCCAGTGCAGTACTCGGGGAGGTCACAATAATCGCTGCTGACTCTGCATGGTGTTCCTGCCACTTTGATCTAGAAACAGAAACGGATCACCTGTCAAACCAGCTTAATATCACCCCTGTGAATGTCACCCTCTGCTTACTCTAACCTCACTGAAATGTCCCCGCCAGTGTACAGTATTATTCAGTGATTGCATAACATTCACAAGCAAGTAAGTTGCTGTTCTGCATTGAAATCTGACAGATAACATATGTTACAGATCTGATGCTCCAGTAGCTCAAACTTGTTTCTGATGTACATTGCAGTTGTCACAGCAGCTTCCGTCTGCGCAGGAGGATCCAGATGAGAACATGCATGTAGCCGGATTGCAGCATTTGTTGTTGCATTTCTGGGAAAAAAAAGGGATTGCAATGGGTGACAAAAGCACAACGAGCGTCACATTTGTATATTTTTTATTTATTGCTACTAAAGAGTAGATGGATGCCAATAAGACTCCTATTGCACAGAAATTTCACCCATTCCAGGTTTTAATACCAGCTTGATTAGCCATGGTGTACAGGTAACAAGCTCGGGTTTGTCACCTTAAATTCATAGTGAAATTCAGCAGTGGATGAAACCGCTATGCAATGGGAGTCTTGCTATTTCCATCCCTGGTAGACTGGTCAGACAATCTGTTTTAATACAGCTGTAAAAGGTTCAGTACCCCCGGGGGTCCGCAGTCGCACTGCTCTCCTTTGTCCACCACATTGTTTCCACAGGCAGGAAGGGTGAAGATTTTATCAGGGGTGGGGGGGTTCATGAGACAGCGCCCACCTCCTTCAAAAATCAGATTCTCAAAGTCATTTTCACTGCAGCTGCTAAAAGTGCCCCCCCCCCTGCAACGGGAAAAAGACAAGAACGTTTCTTGCTTAGTTTTCTAATTATTTTTATATAAAAGACGCGATAAAGGTGGCACTGAAAATAAACAGTATTAAAAAAACAACTGGAGTTAAACTGCTGTGAACACGCAGCAAACTGTACAAACACAACCGGATAGAACAAGAAACACATGTAGTCTATAAATGCAAACTGAGGCCATCATCGTTTGACTTACATTACATATGGCAGGCAAAGCCAATGGAAGAGCAGCTCCTGATCTCAGTCAAAACACCTTAATGTAACTGTGGCGAACATGCTTATTTTATTAGAAGTGTTTATTCAAGTTCAATTTAGGCACAAGCACATCTGAGCAATGTTATTGCTTAATGAAAATGTGTCTATGACCACTTTGTTTACTGAGAAGAATGAAAATAGCAGTGATTTGTTGAAATGTCTACTTTATGTGCTCTTTTTGCCTGAAATACACACAAGACAACATGTTCGTCTTCCATAAGGCATCCTTTGCTCTGTAGTTAATTCAGTAAAGTAACCCATTCACAACCTATTCTTACTTCCGGGATATTATTTTACTTTAATACAGCATTACATATAATGGCTTTGAACATGTTTTGCAAATGAATGAATATGCAAATAAACGAATTTTAGAGGGAAATTCCAACATTAAAATTCTCAGCATTAATTACAATGAGAACCTCGTTGACTGCAGCTGTAAGGACAGTAGAAAATACAAAAACGCAATGGAAGCTAAATGAACAAATGAAGTGTTGCTTACATTGCCTCGGCATACATGATACAAGCTGTTATGCAGGAACATCTGGTGTCATCATGGTTCATCCCCAAGTTGTGTCCGAGTTCATGAGCAACAATAGTCGAGAAGTACTGCAGATTGTTGCCATCAAACTGTAAAGATAAAAAAAATCAAACAAACAAACACACACACACACGTCAGGCTAGATTTGATACTCATCTGAGTGTGTCACACACTCAATATGATAACCTCCCTTATAGCAGACCTCCATTAATTAAATCCCTTTCATTACTACAAAACAGTGGATGTCAAGTGACAGTGAATGAACTCTTTGTATAAGGACTGCTTCATATAACTGACAAGATTGCTAGTCAGGCACAACTAGAGAAGACTTAATGGAAACACATCCAAGAAGTATGCCAGTTACACCCCCTTTGCAGGTCTTTAAATCAGAGCCATCAGTGTGCTATCACCATGACCAGCTGTTCTGTGCATGTACAAATGGAAGTGGGACTCAAGGCAGACACTGGGGTACAGAATGACAGCTGCATACGGTACATTAGTACAGAATGAAAACAGACACCCACCGTACTGATTCCACCACCAGTTTTGTTTGAACAAACTGAGCCAACAAAGGCCATCCCCAGGACTCCATCGTATGCACCCCGTCCACTGAAACAGACAACAGAGAGAGACAAGCGTGTGAGTTTTGCTAATTTATGTTGTTTGGTCTTTGTATGAAACACCGCATTTTCTCAGCCTACGTTTTGTGTTTACGCACTTGTTTATTTGTGCAATTGTGGATGTCAAGTACTGAGCGCTGCAGAAATGCGCACATTTACAATACTCCATAAATATAATATAAAGATAAAAATAAAAAAGACAATGTTTTTAGACACAACCGTCTTGGGTCAAAGCTGCGGCGTCTGGACCTCTTAATTGAACGTCCAGCATACTTTAACAAAGCGGACCCACATGATCAGGTGCCCAACGTCATGCCTCTTCCTCGGCAGGAGAACGGTCTCTCTCCACGAGACGAAGCGGCTCACAACCTGCCCTGCTGAGCCGTTCACATCGATGGGGTTGCTGTCCTTCCAGATCTCCAGCCCCGTCAGAATCACCTGGATATTGATCATTTTGTAGTACTGGAAATGGGAAGCAAAACCGATTTGCTAAGGCCTCGCCCTTATACAATAAGTTTCCTATAGTAAAAGCATACAGAAGTATAATAAAGCACAGTGAAAGCCTGGTAAAGCAGGAGGTAAGCATTATAAAGCAGAGAGGTACTGTATAGTAAAGCATTAAATAAATGCATAGTATAACCATGGGAATGGAATGGTAAAGGTGCAAAAATACAGTGCAAAGGGCACTGCTCTATAAACATGCTGTAACCTGGTGTAGATATTGGAATATCATTACAGCAGAACACTAATATTATTCCACTGTCTACACCTTGCTGGTGTGACATAATAAACTTGTTGTACAGAACCCCTACAGTGATACAGCACAATGTATTCACCTAGCTGTTGTGACATACTGCATAAACATTTATCTCATCTTGTATCGAACCCCCAGAAGAGTTACTTAACTGTAGGCCAACTGAACATTACTGTAGCCCTTTAAAGTAATCTGGAACCCCAAGTTTTATGAGAGCTCTTAAATATAACAGGCATATGCACACAGAGAACAGCACCAACTCTGAAACAATAGAAGATCCACACATCTATTGAAAAAGCACCCATGTGTGAGGGACTGTATTATTTCTGAAGTGCTATCAGTCTGAAAGTATAACTTTCCGTGCTTGTTCTACTGAGGGTCACTCTCACACAGCACTCCCTGTCACATTACTGAAGTGAATTTATACAAAATAACAGTTTTTTTTTTTTTGGGGGGGGGGTTCCCCCACAAGGGATCCAGAAGCCTTGACCCACCCCATTTAAAAGATTGGCCACCTCCACCGCTTCTTCTTTCACAGCTGTCTCATTGGACTTCTTTATAAGGTACTGGAAACAAAGAGGGTTACATAAGTTCACATTATGACTCATACTGAATTTTTTATTTTTTATTTTTTTTAAAGGTTGACATTATTAAAAAAAACAAAAAAAAAAAACAAACAACACTCACCCTCAGGTTGTCGACAACCAAAACCAACTCCACATAATGAGTCTGGGGCAGAGCATCACGCTTTTGCTGAAGATCAGAGTGACAGAGGCTGTTACAATCACTACTCAGGAAAGGGAGCCATGGAAGACCTGTAGAATGTCATAAAAGACATTGCCCCCTCCTCCCATTTCCAACAACTCCAACAACTCCAACAACCGCTAAACTGACAAATTTACTTGTTCTTTGTTTTGAAATCTGTTGTATACCAATGAATGCCATTTATCTTTAAAAAAAAAATGGAATGAAGGAATCCCGTAAGATAAGAAATGCCAGCAAAAGGAATGCTTTAATTCATAAGTAAATGTACCCTGAAGAGCCTTCTCATGGAGTCCACACTGTGCCGGTGGGACTCTGTGTTCTCTTCCTGCCAAATATCATTTGAGACTCCGCACACAAAGGGCTCGTTTTGAGCGTGCTCCAGCTGGTACAGAAGGTGCTCGTTCGTGGACGACTCCACCACAGGATCAATGCCATAGCTCTTCTCACCAATGAAAATGAGTCCCCTGCAAACACAAGTGGAAACAAATGGCTTTTTCATTCATTTGTGGTGCCGTGGCAGGCATCACGAGAGCACCCGCTTGTATCTCTGTTAACGCACACCTGACGGTGTCCATGTGGGATTATTTTTCCCGTACAAACACAATCGTTACTGCCGCAAAACAACTTGCGCTAACGATGAGTTGGAACGAAGAACATTGAGAATCTAGCACAGTGCGGTCCCGTCATTCTGATCACTATCACAAGATGTATTATTAGGACATTTTGTCATATAAATACATTTGGTTTTGGTCCCATGATGGCTGAGGACCATGACAAAGGTAGCTGGGAACTACTGTGTTGCTTGCTATTGAAAATGGGATGTTCAAACAACTTGAGAAATAATTCCATTGCCACAAGGTAAGACATACCTGAGACCAGAGCATGTACTGAGCATAACCAGCGAGTCTTCAACTTTCTCCACATGGCCGTGGTAGTAACAGTGATCCTACAAAGCAAAGTTTAACCCCACATGTTAACCCATGACGTACATCCGTACCTGCGTATGGTTAGGTAATAGTAGGAGGCAAGGTAGCAGTGTTACACAAAGCAATTTTTTAGTTCCTGTTAAATACCAAGACTTCATTGCTGAAGAATGTTCATAGGTTAAACATACCTCAGATGTCATGATTAACACATTTCCTAGTCTTTGTCTCATGTGGTTACCCAGTCCTACCTATCAGATTCCACTGTAAATTAATGACAGTCTTTGAGTACAAAACTTTGCCCCACCCTCCTGCCCAACGCCTACATTGAATTAAAGCAGATTTTCTGGTACTTTATTTCTTTCTGGTTTGTTTTTTGGCCTTGCTGCTGACCTGATGATTTTTTTTTTTTTAAACTTAAATATAAATTGATTTACTGTATATTGAAACCTGAATAGCATGTTTCAAATTTCTAAAACAATTCAATATTGGATAATGTAAAGAGATACTGTTTTGTTCAGTACGGATCCTTACACGACAAGTTGAATCTCTCTGCTGTTCACGTTCACTGAGACTCTAAATTATTTTATCCTGAGATCAAACAACATCGTAAAATCTATATAAACAAATGTCTTAAAATGGGCCACTGGCAGCACAGCGGCTGCAGTCAGACATAAAGCCGAATGATTGAAACTCAGAGCAGCACTTTGATTAAAATCCTGGACCTTAAAAAAAGAGATACCAAAACCCTTGGTGTATAATAGCTAAGGGCATGTATTGTGAACCTGGAGGCAACAGCCTCCCTCTCTAGTATAAAATCTGTGGCTGCATCGTGGATTTTATCCACACCAGCCCTGCACACCCAGTACTTATTGTTTAAATATCTTACCTCTGTTTTTGGGTAAGAAGTCAACAATTTGCCATTTTTGTCATATGAGTACTGCACAAAATCTTTAGCTAGAAAGTCTCTGTAATAAAAAAGAGCATATTTACCAGGGCATGCAGACAGGTAAACAAAATAAATGTGACATCTCAATATTTTTTTAGCTAAGAAACGATTCATTAGACTACTTCATTCCAGCTCTTGTGGACCCGATTAGGGGGTTGCTCAGCCTCTTGTGTCAATTCATTACTTTTATGTTGGAAAGCCCTTTAATTTGTCCAGGTACCACATTCCCAATGTTCTCACCATGTGAGGCACGAGTAACACAGCTCTTATTTTCCAGGCACTACAGAACATATTTTTTATTGATCATTAACCACAAATGAAGGAAGCGCCTCCTTAAAATGTGGTCCACTTGAGCTGGAATGGCTGTACACAGATAAACAAACACAAAAGCACATTTCTAAGACACATACTTGTTCTTGTTCAGGTGGAGAAAATAGTTCTTATCTTCAATCGTAACAGAATATGACAGTCTGTCCTCGTGAAAGTCCTGTAAGATTTCACATGGTCAGTTAAAAACAACAGGTTAATTCTTAAACATTATACAACACCTAAAGGTAAACAGAACATGTGGAAACACACAACATCAACAATATCAACTAAGGGTTAAGAACAATTTCATTAGCACATGGTTGTAAAGCAGATGTACAGTAAATTTAAAGAAAAAGAAGCGATTAAAATAGATATAACTGAAATTATTCAGCATTAACGATTATTAACTTTTAATTTTTTAACTATTTTAACTTTTTATACTAATACAGCTAGAGATTTTAAACCCTGAAAGATTAGAAAATACAGCTTCATTTCCGTCCTTTATAGGTATGTTGTCCAAACCTGTCTGGAGTCCTGAAAGTGGTCAGCCTGCCGCCTCTCCCTTCTTTCCACGATCTGAGGAATGACAACGCTGTAGCTAGATAGCCTCGCTGTCTGTTCAGCAAACGTAGCTGAAAACATGCAGAGAAGAGACATACTTACTTAGCCCTGGTGTTGAGTCCAAAGCAGCTAAACTAGACCATGATCCCAATATCTGTTCTTGTTATGATTTCCATGAAAAGGTGACTACTGAGAAGATTGCTTATGCTAATCAGAGGTAGAAAATTGGATTTTAAAAGCTTTGACCACCATAAACTGAACACAGACTAACAAGCACAAACAAACAAAAAAGAATCATGAAGAAGCCCTTAAAGATCTTGGGTTGAATCAATGCTCTTTCACATACACATACACACCCAGAAAACACTGGTGCTGATTTTACACTGATTGAAAAAAAATACAATGTGTAAACCATAGCAGAATTACCATACAGGATCTATAACAGAGAGCTACATTAGCAGGGTAGTGTGCAGAGGGCACGAGGAACCCACATGCAGGTTAAGCAAGTCAGAAACTCATAAAGAAATACAATGACATTGTTCTTATTCTAGTGGAAACTTGTAATTTCACATGATTCGGGTAGCTTAGCAAACAGCGCTGCATCAATCCTGCTTTGGAATAGGCGTGTTTAACTGCTGGTGATGTGGATCTGACTGTTTTTTTTTTTTTTTGAGGTGGTGTTTATATATACTATTTAGAAAGACATTGTTTACGCTACGCACTGCTTCAATCAATTAAAACAAAAAAACTCAAATCAACTTTTTTGTGTACCAACATTACCTTTTTCTGTTTGATTTTGCACATTTTGGTACACGGCAGTTTTCCTTTATATATATATACACACACACACACACACACACACACACACTGTATATATGGCATGTTTTAATTCAGTTATTGGCACAAAACGTTTGAAACAACACTGAAGTTAACACTGAAGCGGGTATTACTAGAAACGGGAACAGAAACTGACAGCAATACACCGGTTCCATTAAGCTTGATTAAATAAAACTATTGTCAAAATGAAGTTTGAAAAATGGCTGTTCGGTTATTGACAAGCAAGTAACAAGGATAATTAAAACGCTTCATGCAAAACGTACATGTGACTTAACTGTAATAATAACAATAATGTAATTGTGAACGGAAATATCTTTTGATATTCATGTTGTGCTGTTACCCAATCAGGAAGAGTTGAGGAATATTACCACAAGCATTCTGGCTGACCGGATTAGAGTAATCAAGTATAGTACATGTCCTGGAAATATACAGTAAAGGGAATACTACCTCTAGCTGTACCATTTCATGAACATGATGCACCTGTAGTCCTCGACATCAGACTGGTGGCCCGGGGTGTTTAGTGGCGATGGGAAAGTAATGAAGTCGAAGCACCTTTTAAATCATGTATCTTAGTAAGTGACACACTACTAAAACATCTTGCCATGTAAAATTATTTGTAAACAAAACTATTGTTATCTAGAAGTGCACTTGGAATAATTGCCCAGATGTGTGTAATATTTACAGTAAAAAAAAAAAAAAAAAAAAAAAAAAAAAAAAAAAAAAGTTTTAGTAACAATTGAGATATAACTTGTTATAAACTGTATTTAGAAACTTTTAGAACAGAACACACGTTTTCTTTTAATAATGAAATCCATATATTAATACGTTTGTTTGTGTTTTTGGTTTGTTTTTTACTGAACGTGTTTGTAGTTTTCTCCGGCTCTGATGCACCGTTCCCGCAAGCAAATCCAAATGATCGAAATACTGTGCTATTGTCTAATGCAAATGTACCCTTCGCACAAAAGGTATCTTAGATACACGCTGAATGTCTGATGAACTCACCTGCTGTTGCGGGCCCATTGAAAAAACAAACTGATAAAGTTAATAAAAAAAGCTTTTGTTCCAACATAATTATCAATCCGACCGAATTGTTTGTCGTTCCATTGAGCCTTGCTGTTCAGGTGAAGAGTAGGTCGAGCCGAGGACTGCGCGATCTCTTCCTGGTAGGAATCTGGTTTTGTAATTGGACAGGTAGAACTTGTCTTTTGGGTATGTGTCATCACATACCATGCACAACCGACCAGAGATACCAGCCTATGCTCAGGGTAAACAGAGGAGTACTCGACACAATGAAACTATAAACTGGTTACACCTGTTTTTTTTTTTTTTTTGTTTTGTTTTGTTTTTTTTGTTGTTGTTGTTTTTTCTCCCCCCACAAAAGTATCCAATGCTGTAACTGGTTCAAAGAGTATGTAGTTTATTTTAACTTTTTTTTTTTTTTACTGCCCGTTAACATTTTTTTGCACATTTTTACAGATGTTCTTAACTGCAGTTTATGTTTTAGTCTTTGTTAATGTGCTTGGACTATGTGCAGACGTTGCTTTTCAGTTCTAGACACCCGGCAGTGTCTATATATTAGTTTTACAGTCCTCTTCAACTCTTATGATATTTCATTTGATTCTAAGTGGTTCTTAATGCAAAGACGTTGTCTTCTTCTTGTGATTTGATTTGAGTCCAGGAGCAGTGAGTGAGTTGTAGTTGCCCGATTCTCTAGTATACAAACACAAGATAGATCAGCAAATAGTTTTTTAGGTGCAAGCGCCATGGACAAAGTGAATCGTGTTTCATTTCCTATTTCTATTAGCAATCTCTTTCTTGTGATAACTCTTACAATTACAACACAGCTTGAAAAAATTATCACCCAGAACATAAATATTATGCCCATAAGTAAAACAAATAAACACCCACACAACTATTAATCTGTGAAGACAGATTAATAAAAAATAAAGCATTGTTTACTTTGATTTTCAGAGATGATGCTGCACAATACAGAAGTGTCTTAACCTTTCACTCTTGATATACAAATAAAGTTAAATTAAACAGATATGTCAGATATAACACGGATCTGTGTATTTTTATTAAAACTTAGCAATACAGCACACTATTTAAACATGCCTTTGTCAAAGTAATGTGACACAAATAGGACCACATCAAATTGACCGTATTGTAAATCATTTTAAAATAGTTTGTCACAAAAGTAGTTTAAGTCCATTAAATTTTTACAAGTAAAGCTAAACTATAAGAATCAACTGGAGTAAATTAAAACTAAAACAGTTCTGTATTATGGTGTAGTTGTCTGTAGAATGAGAAAAATCAACATTTTATAATCTAGTGGTCAACTATATTACAGTGGTAACTTTATACATGTACCCTTTGAAAATGAAACATTCAGTGAAAGCACAAACTGTTAAAGCAAAAGTTAGCTACAAAAAAACAAAACAAAAAAAACAAAACCTGAGATTACTTTAAAGGAACTCAAATTTAAAATACTCTTGAGGGAAGAGATCCCAATTATTTTGCTTGCCTCGTGTAATAGATTATCCCCACAATGATACAGCTGCTGAACTGCAGAGAAGAACACAGTCATTTTAGACAATTAAACATCTGAATAAAAAATGTCACAAATGCACTTTTCATGGGGCATATTTTGCCCATTACTAGAAAAATTGCCCACCCAAGTCTTCCAAACAAAGTAGGGAACATACTTTAAATTCACCAAACATCCACAAAACTTGCTGAAGAATGCCTTCTTAAATGAGTAATGTAGTGCATCTGTAATCCTTTTGGCTGCTACAGCCATAGCAGCTCTATCATTTTGATTTAATTTAGCTCATAGCTTTCTGATTTCTAATTGCAATTTCTGGATTTCAATTTCTAACTTCTTTATCTCCAGCAGCATGTTCTTTTCTTCCAGTTTCTCTTTCTTCACGGCCGTCTTCAAGTCAAATTGATTCTCACCTTCCTGATTGGAAACCATCTCCACGTCAAGGCGTGCAAACAGTCTCCTACCTCCCATAGCTCCTTTCAAGAACCTGAAAGGGAATTTTAAAAAAATTGCAATGTATTGCCTGTTTCATTAATACATTCATTTAAATATATGCCTTCAGCCAATGTGCTGTCCTATAAAGTTAACAACAGCAATACCTCCCCCACCCTCACACAACCATACATTAAGATTTTCATTACACTATGAAACTAAAAAAGCCAGATTTAAATCGTTGCAAATGGCTGTTTTCAGAAGGTTGTGATCAACCCACTGAATCACATAGACCTTTGTGAAGATATGCGATTCCCTACCGGCCCATACGAATGGGATGACATTTCCTATTAACGTCCCATTCAATGGGTTGATGACAATCAGATTTGGTGCAGATACTGCAACCGTTTGACTCTTCTTCACTCTTAATTCTTTAACCTGTAAGGGATAAAGCTCTAGGTTCAATTCAGGAAGATCATTTCCTTCACTAAGATGAACACTGAAAAACTACATACACCATAAAAATACATGTAAATGTGGTTTCATTTTATCTTTGTTGCAAAGGTGGTGCATTCATGGGAACTCACTCTGGACGCATAGGCACACCTGACAATGAGTCAATGGCCCTCGTATACACTGTCATTCAGCTGACAGATTGCCTGCTGTGCGCTATTTTGGTTGCCAAAATCCACAAAGGCGAAGCTTAAAAGAACAAAAGCAAAGGTTTACAGTGGAAAACAATCAGATACACTAAAATCAAATGCTGCACAAATGTTGCAAACATCATAAACCAGACAGCTTTATATAGTATATATAACCAGTGAGGGGAACGCAACGACTGACACTCTGAACAGTTACTATTTTTCCTTATATATATATATATTCCCTCAAGAATACCAATATATTTAGTAACAACAAATGCCCGAAGCCCCAGCACCACAAACAAGCCAACGTTCTTACATTGTCTAGAAGGCCAGGGTACACACCCAAATAAGGAAGGCCACTTCCACAAAGCTATGCCCAAAGTTTCAACTGAGAATGAAATGGCCCAATTTACTACTTTTCTTCTGAATGCACTATTCGAATACTGAGTGGATTAAATGCTTTGAACAGATTTGCAATCTCTTGCTGAATATACAAAAGAAAAATATGCAATGTATGTTATATGATATATTCCCATTTTCATGTGACAAATGGTTCCATTGTTGCATTTTCTTACATCTTTGTTCTGCAATACCTACCTTCCTGACACTGAAGGGGATGTTGCCCATATACACCTCACGCTGTGACTTTTCCGCTGTTAAAATAAATGAAATGAATAAATGGAGTCATTGATTGTATGTAGGTCATGGTATTTCCTATTATTCTCTTGAATTAGATTTGTGGATCATTACAAGCCAGATTTATAGGCTTGTCATGTGACTTCTTCAGAATTAGGTCATTGTAGTTAGCAAACTGCTGATTTGACGATTAACAAAAACAGCGCTGCCTTTTCAAATAAAGTGTACCTAAACAACGGTAGCTCTGAAATCTAGAACTGTGTGCAGGTCTACTTTGAAATCATTAGAAAATAAACCAATAGTTAGACACTATGCATTTGCATTTCAATCCAAATCTATCGCAAATAACTGTTCAAGGGTATTGCAAAACCTCACATTTAAATCATTCAACACGATTTTGTAATTAGTTTATGCATTTATTTATTTGTGTGTGTGTGTGTGTGTGTGTGTGTGTATGTTTTAAACTAGTTTGCCTGAAGATCCTGAGACACCTTCAACGTTGAGTTTCTACCAGGCTGTTTTCCGAGAACAAAAAATAAAGAAATAAAGAAACACAAGCAACTTATCCAACAATCAATGTGCACTTGCTGTGTACTGTACTTCCACGTTCTATACTTTTAACAAACACTGAGTATAACTAAAACTATATACCGCTAGTAAACATACCTATGGTACCACTGTGGAAGGAAAAAGTGCCAAATTAAATGTAAATGTAGACGTTCGTTTAAAAAAAAAAAAAAAAAAAAGGTTAATACTCACGACACTAAATCAACTTTTCACCTAAAAATTGAATACAGCGTTTTTGTCTCCAGACCTGGATTAAATAAAAATCATGATGTTGACAAAATAATTTTATGGTGGCCGGTTTCACAGACGCTGGTTACATAACTAATGCTTGGCTACTTTTGTCTTAATTATTAAGTAGTCGAAGATTAGTAATCAGAGTCTGAAACCAGTCTATAAGGTATTACTATAGCAGTGCCAGCTGGTTTCAAATCTTCAAAGCCAGGAGAAGGTCTAGTGAAGTGTGCAGAAGGCCAGTCTGCCTTAGAACCTATGAAAGAGACACCAAGGGAAAATATTGTACAGATGGTTTCACCAACCCCGATAAACACTATTCTCAGACTGCCTTACCTAAGGTAACATTAGATAGTCCGGGATTAGTGTCTATCAGTGTCTATGAATCTGGCCAGTAGTTAATAGAACCTAATTGTGTGACACTGCACTTCTAAAAGCAAGGTTTCCTGCAGTACAATGACTCAGGACTGACTTTTCTTCTCCATAGTCAGAAATAAAAGTAACTCTAGCCTTTCTCTAGAATGGGTGGAATGCAGTCTGACATGTTTTGAATTTGATCCCACATTTATTTATTTATTTTAGCTTTTAGGTATTACAGAATATGGCCAGAAACAACATTTGAAAAAACGTTATGGAAGGGGCAGCCTATATACAAAACTTGTGTTCACACTATTTGTACAACCTGTCCTGTCACATTAACAAACGTTTCTGGGGGTCAAGAAGAGCTACTTCCTTGTAGTGACCCCTGGGCAACGTCTCTGACGGCAAAAAGCTCTTCAAATCAAACTTATCATTAGTACTTGGATGGAGTTAGTACTTAGATGGGAGACCACCTAGGAATACTGAGTGCTGTAGGCTGCATGTTAAGCACATACGAATATATAACAAACGTTTCTCTTGGGTAAATAGACCTACCAGTACTTTTCCTACTAAAACAAAGTAGACAACTCTGTATAATCTTTTGACGTTACGGCTTTTGCTGGTTAATACAGTAAGGGTGCGTTCACAGAGACCATTCTCAGAAGATCATTAGCTAAACTGATCAGCTTCTACACAGAACCTTCGCAGAACGATCTCCGTAAACGCATCCTATGTTTGTCTATATTAGGCCTCACTCAGTGGTCTATCCTTTTGCCTGTTTAATTTACACTAAAGCAAAGTGAGCATTTAAAACAAGCACACAGAGAGAGAATTATTACAAATAGTTAATAATACACCTTAAATAGTTTAAAATGCAAGTTTACATATCCCAGTATTCAAATGTGGGATTTTTATTTTTGGGCAGAATTTGTGGCTACCCGTTTAGCATGGGTCCTTCAGCAGGTTCTCCGCGCTGAGCTGTCAGAACAAATCTGTATGTTGAGGTTCTGCAGCAAATCTGTTCAGTCGTTTTATTTTAAACGTGTACTATTGTGGGCTAATAATTCCGCACGATTAGATAACTAGACGTATGTATATTTAATAAACGGTGTGATGCGCACAAAGAGAGGGAGAGTGAATTGTAAATCACTTTATGAAAATAAATCAGATGTTCAACAAAGCTTATGGAAGACGGTTACAAAAAAAACCCAAAATATTTATCAGTGTTCTTGATTAATAATATCTAATTTAGCGGCCTGTTAATTCATTATTAACTGTATCGTTACGGTTTACAAATTAGTTACTTATTGCCAAGTTTGCAGTTAATATAACAATAACAGCAATAAGCGTGCACAGGTACCCTGTACATTTTTTTGGTGCAACTTCCATTAAACACTTTGAATACGATTGTGATATTATATTTCAGTTATCTCATTAATTAGTTAATAATAATAATAATAATAATAATAATAATAATAATAATAATAATAATAATATGGCAAACCAGTGTTTGTACTCAAATAAAAATACACTCATTTCTGCATGTTCGTATTGGGATCCCTCATCCCCTGACCAGCTCTGGTATGTTTTGTGCTTGGTTACCGCGAACAGTCCTGCAGAGTTATCAGAAAAATGCGCAGGTCACTCAAATAAGTACGCAAGTAGTTTCTGTTGATGAATATTAGCATTGTGTTTTCCAGCAAGAATATTCTGTAGGGCGATTCTAGGTTTGAAAGTAGTCGATGTTAGACGTTTTGTGTTGTGTATTAATCCATTAGTGTACATTGAAGCTAGATCATCAGGAAGTGTTAATCTTGATAATAGGCTGGTTTATTCAGTGTAACAAACGTTAGATTGTTATGGAATTAACCTGTAGATATGTATTATTATGATGATGATGATTATAACAGATGAACAAATCTGTTACTTGTTGGTCATGTATTATTAGTGCTGGCAGACCATGTGCTATTTTATTGTTCAAAGCAATACATGAGAGCAAATGTATGATCTTGGTCTATACATTTGCTTTAGTCCTGTAAATGCAAAGAGGTAAGCAATAGATTTTATATATTTGTTAACACTCAAATCCCAACCGTAATTCCTCCTGCTTGTACTTCACAGGGACGAGCTTGTTTTTCTGGAGGAGCCGCAGGACAATGGGGGAGAGTCCCCCTGTGTGCTTTGTTAAAAATGCTTTCTTTTGCAGTGTTAATGGAAATATTTCATTGTACAAGAAACGGGTACATCTCGAGTGTCCTGTGACATCTTGTGAAGTGAAGGTAAGAACTCCTGGTATTGTGGAAGCAGAACTGTAAGTTGTCAGCTGTATAGTTCTACAATGTAACACTGTAACTTCTCCTTAACGGTTCAGTTTCAGATGATTGAAATGGTACCATTACAGTCCCTCCCGCTATCCTTTAACCGATGATGCAAGAAATCGCCATCAATTGACTATATTTTGAGTCTTTAATGCACAAAACCATATCCTGATTTCATGGTGTACTCTGCACAGTGTGATATTTTCAAGAAATATACCTTTAAAATGTTTATGGTAACATTTGATTTAATGCTGCATTTCTGTTAAGAAAAAGGGAGGTGTTACATTCAGGCAATTCAAGAATATGTATTTATAAAGTTAATTTCAGGCAAATAAGGAATGCTGTGGTGAAATAACTTGAAACTAAAAGAAACAACATTCTTTTAAAAGCCATTTTATTGCATTTCTACTGTTACAGCTTTAAGAAACTATAATATTGTCTAAAAGATCATTATTACAAGAGAGAAACAGGATTTCAGCATCAGAGTACATTTTGATTAGGTCTAAACACTGTTTAATGAGTAGTTTCTCCAGTGAAATTGTTTGATCTTAAAAGGATAATGCAAAGGATAATGTTGGTGCCTGCAGTGCCATTTATAATTGAAAATGACAGATGGCATTGTCATCCAATGCTTGTCTGCTGGACTGAAATGTTTGTTCCTTTTGTTGACATTATTATTATTACCTAAGAAACCATAAATCTTGATGGTTACAGAGAAAGTTAAGGAATTAATAGGTTTGATAATACAGTGCAGGTAACTTTAAAAGCTGTTGCTGTAGATTCAGAGAAATAACTGCTTGGACCTTTATGTGGGAATTTTCACAGGAGCCTTTTCACCGGCTTTCATCTGGTCTGAAAAGCAATACATTAGAAAGGCTTATTTATTATAGTGTTATATGGATAGCCCTATTTCCTTTAATGTACATCTCTGAAGGATTTTACACTATAATGCTGCCTAATATATTATTGCTAAATGTTATAAACATCTGTCCCTATGTTCATAAAATAAGAATTTATTATATTAGTATGTTACAGAACCCAATGCAGTGTTCAAGAAACTTGAAAATGCTCTTTAAAATAAATGATATATATATATATATATATATATATATATATATATATATATATATATATATATATATATATATATATATATATTAGCTCAAAGAGCCAGTGTGTGTGTGTATTTATTTATTTTTTCTGTGGTTTATCCATGCAGGGTATAGGCTGATCAATTCAAACACTTTGTGCTGAAAAAGTTAAAGAAGAACATAAATGAGTTTGATGTCTTTTTAGCAGTGCCCACTTTCTGATTACCTCCAGGAGCCCCCTCCTGCCTCAGCTGGATGGGTCCCAACACAACTTCAGTCTTCCTTCCGGACGAGCTCAGGTCCCTCTTGCTTCTGGGCAAGCAGCCTCTGTAGCAGCGAGCGGAATAATCGTAGGCCTGGCACACTGCAATTTTACACTGCAGGTACACTGAAGGGTGGCTCTGCAGAAACTTGAAGGCACTGAATTTGAAGCGGGCAGTGCCTATAGCATTAGAGTAATAGGAAGAGTATGTGCCATCTCTCACACACCTGAAAAATCAAACAGTACATGTGATGTATTATAAATCATCAACATTTCATAAGTGCTCTGTTAACTTGGATTCTAATATACAATTTATAATACGTTTACATGGTAAGTAGGGTGTCCCCTTGGCTCTGTCACTTACATGCTTTTCTCTGCTAAGAAAGGCTTTGGACTTTAAGGGTGCTCTACTTTACCAACTGAAAAGTTGAATGTGCCACCTTAGGCGAAACTGGCATCTATTTAACTTGTTTGTGTGTGCCCTATTCCCCTTGCTTATCTTTTATATATTGAGATAGCTTCTGCTAATGACAGCATTGTGCAAGCTCAATGGTAAGTGCAGTCCTACCCGTTTCTGATTAAGTAGTAGGTCTTTGACACAAAGTCATGTGAAGAAGGGGAGGCCACGCAGGTGTCCACAAACACAACCAGGTCTGAATCCGAGCTGTTGAGCTGCACTTGCACGAAAAGTTCTTGGTTCAAATCCACATAATATGGCCATTCACGAACAGGTGTCCAGAACGAATTTGATGTGTAGAATGCCATGTTGACTCTGTATTGGCCCCAGCTGGTTTCATTAGCAGTCACCTCTTCCTTCGCCACGTACATGATCTCCACATTTGTGTTCTGTTCCATTTTGCAGCCCACGCGAAGCTGCAGGTTGGTTTGGCGGGTGATCACCCCTCCAGAACTATAACCTCTGATGTTATTGTAATAGGCAATGCTTCCGTTATTTACCTGCAAAGGAAAATAATATCTGAGCTGTGGTGAAAGTATACAGAGAGAAACGGAGACCTACTCCAGCTGTCCAGGTTACATTCTGTAAGTATTTGTGAACCAGCTCAATAAACAGTACAATGGGCTGCAGGTTCAAATCCTAGCAAGGGAAATACAATACATTTTTCAGAACTCTGGAGATAGATGTCTTCACATACAATACTGTATACATTTCTGTAGTTACTTTAATGACAAGCATCTCTGGAAGTTTCTTATGTAACTATGGGTAGCCCTGGCAATCCCACTTTAATTTGAGTAAATACTGAAATAAGTTTATAAAGTCCTTTGACTCAATTAAAGATTTAAGTTTCTATACAGTGGTATTACTATACTATATATTCTACTGGGTGGCTCTATAATTACGGGTGATTTACATTTGGAAATATTTTTAGGCAGGGAGTTCCACAACTGGGTGTGCAGTAGCGGCTGAAGGCTATTGAACTCACTGACTAGAACATGAATGGTGCAATCACCAGGAACTGCAATGTCAGAGGACTTCCAGGTGTGGCCAGGAACAGAACATGGCTGCAGTTTTAGCTATACATTTCGTACAGCTAGAAAAAATATACTAACTTACTGGAAGGATACAAACCCCCCAGTATTATTATTCATTTGGAAATTGTAAGCTTTACCCACTTAGATAACTATTTACAGAATTATGCGATAGAGCTTATTTTATGAATATGTATTTTGTCTGAGATATACAATTGTATTACATATCGGCATTACATTATTCTTCTTATTATTTTTTTTTGTATTTTAGTTGACCCTTTCATTTTAACCAGTAAATTGGCATTGACTGTGACTATGAATACCTGAATAGGTGTCGATTCTATGCTACCACTGTATGCAGGTGAACTGGAAATGTATAAAAAAGTATTGTGAAAACCAATAAAATATTAATATTAAAAAGGTATGTCAAGTTGAAAGCGTTTAGATGAATGCAGGTACTGTGCAGGAATCCTGACCAGGCTGCATGTTCTTTGGGACTGGCACTACCTCTCGGAACGTTCCACAGCGATTCAGTGGTATTCTGAACAGAACCTGAGAGCCCGTGGTTTGCGGTCTGCAGTTTGGATCATTCAGGTATAATTCACTGGCATTATAGCCCAGGGACTCGATGTAAGACCTCTGCAAAGTCACTTCCATGTAGTCCGAACTGCACTGGATGTTTGCTTTAAGAAAGCAGGAAACAGCAGTGAAAATGAAGCATTTAGAGAGTGAAAACTGGGTTTAAATTGTGCACTACTTGCAATATAAATGGTTTAAAGAAGATGTATCTCCCTGTGTATCCTGTTAAAAAAAAAAGTGTTACAATGAATGACTTTATTTAGCCTTCTTTAATAATTGAGACTATAGGGGTTATAGTATGCAGAAACAAAATCCCCTATATAAACATATAGTAATGAACATGTTAAATGTATATTTGAATTACCTCGGTTTTGATGTACAGTATTGTAGTGAGCATAAAACCCAGTAGCTGTGACAGACCCGTCTGTTCTGAACACCACTGTCATAGTGTTTGAAGATGATTCAAATACAGTTGTATTATTACGACAAATAAATCCAATGCGACGGTAATTGGTTGAAGGTCCATCATATATTGAAATTGAATCACAGTTACAATTACTGCAAGCTTCCATTCTGGGGGGAAAAAAAAAAAAAAACCTGTTGTCTCACAGATATTTTTCAGATTGTGCATATTGAACAGTGGGT
Source organism: Polyodon spathula (assembly GCF_017654505.1). NCBI lineage: Eukaryota > Metazoa > Chordata > Actinopteri > Acipenseriformes > Polyodontidae > Polyodon > Polyodon spathula. The sequence goes on from NC_054543.1 coordinate 6,574,812, forward strand.
GCTCCATTATACTTTGAACATTTGAAAACAGAGCTCCACAAAGCATATATATATATATATATATATATATATATATATATATATATATATATATAGATATATATATAATATATATATAGATATATATATATTATATATATAAAAGTAAATTTAGGTTTGCAAGTGGACCAGGACTGGAACACGCAGAGTGTTGATGAAAGGCATTGATTACACCGTGTAACAATTATTTTTTTTTTTTTTTTTGTTCATGGGTAGTAAGTGTTATTTCCTAATTGCTTATGCCTCAAAAGTATAGAAAATGGCTATTATTCCCCACAAACTTTGCTTTTGTGACCAGGACAGTGATATTTCAAAATATCACTATTTCCAATGGGAAAACTGGCAAATGTGTGTCTTTTCGTTCACAAAAAGTCAGAAAAAAACAACATATGAATCCAAATTAACATGTACTTATACTAAAGTAATACAAAAATTTCAGTTTTTATAGTATAATCGTAAATCTCGAAAAACTACTCACTTCTAAATCTTTTGTAGTCATTTTTGTATTACTTTAGTATAAATACATGTTAATTTGGATTCATATGTTGTTTTTTTCTGACTTTATGTGAACGAAAAGACACACATTTGCCCGTTTTCCCATTGGAAATAGTGATATTTTGAAATATCACTGTCCTGGTCACAAAAGCAAAGTTTATGGGGAATAATAGCCATTTTCTATACTTTTGAGGCATAAGCAATTAGGAAATAACACTGACTACCCAGGAACAAAAATTGTGTTACATAGTGTTATGAATGTAGGTTCTGTTCACAAAAATGAACTTGTATTTATAAAATAGATTTTATGTGACCTGTGACCTTTCTGTGTCATGTGAAGTAAACGTTATGTTGAAACTGGTGCCAAATGAGTCAGCACTAATAATGGGTCGTTCCAAAAAAACATACTTACTGTATTTTAAGGAATGTCAAGTATATTTTATCATTTCTTTCAACCTGTATGTGCCATGTGCAGTAGGCTCCATTTGGGTAATTATAGGGGTAGTTAGGGCTTGAGAATGATCCATAGGGTCCTCCCAGGTAACCTCCACAGGAACCTAATTAAACAAACAAAAAAAAAGCATACTCTGTAAGAAACTACTGCAACGTTTTATATATAGCAAAACAAACAAACAAAAATTGCATTATACTATAGAATACTGTGTTTAATATGTTACATTCAAAGGCAATATAAAATCCCATGCTTTGCTTCTTGTTGGCTTTAGTGCCTTTGTACCAAGGCAAACAGTATTCACTTAGCTCTGAATAATAGCAGTGATGGGTTATAACACAATAAAAACCCACCTGGTGTGCTTGGGGTTGGGGTGGTTGAAGGTTGACAGTAACCTATGGAACAGAAACCTGTTTTTAGATAGTGAGTAAATTGAAACAATGCAATCACATTGTAGCTGGTCATCTCTACTGCATATCTGTGATTTAGGTGCAATGCATCTGAACAATAATGTACAGTTAGTCGAAATGTTTTGGTCAGATTATTGTTTTTTCAGGGTCACAGAGTGACATTACAGATTCATTTAGACTAGCTCCGTTTCATATACACCTGAAACCCCAAAAGACTGTATGATGACCTAATCTACCACAACAGAGTGATCTGATTGGATGTAAACGTTGTTCTAGGGTATACTGCTTACCGTAATTCAAATAGGGGCAGTAGTTACAGAAGTCATCACAGCAGTTACCATAATAAGCACAATTGGAGCTGCATGAGCAGTTTCCAGCATAACCATAGCAACTGCCATAGCATGATCCTGGTGATGAATAGAAAGAAATACAAAAATACTGTAGGACAGGTTGAGAGTTTTCTGTATTCTATAACCACCAGTCAGAAACCGTTTTTTCTACATTTGAAATACCTGAAATAATTTCCAAACAAGACAAGCAGTACAAGAAAACAAGTGTTTTTAGAGAGGGTTTTCTTTGGTTTGACAAATCAGATATTTAAAATGCTGTGGCATAATCAGTTATGAGCACATTCTCCATATCTTTAAATAATGATTACAGCTGCAAAATTGAATAAAATGTCCATTTACATAATAATCATGTACCACAGTTTAAATATAGAGTAGATTTCTAACAGAACATGAGGGGTGTTGTGGAGATTTCCCCTTGATGGTGTTATTAATGAATATTTCAGTATGGAAAATCCACAACCAACTTGTAAATTAAAATAACATGTTTTTTTCATCACATCTCTCAAATAAGAGGATGTAGCAACAGTATATATCCCTTTAAAACTGGATTCCCAGGTTACCACACTGGGTGCCCTCACTACACTACCTCGATCCACACTGCTGTGTCTAAATAATGTTACTCATGCACGCCACTATCTGGCACTGATTATATGTATTTTGTTGGTCTTTTCGTGCATAAAGACTACAATACATCAATATAAATGAAGCAGTCTGGTACGCACAACTGTGCTGTGATAGAAAGTAATGCAATGCAAATACCTGTTGCTGGTGTTGTGGGGTTTGGATAGGAAGGAGTGGAGGTGTGAAAGCAGTAATCTAAAGGAACAGAACAGAGTTGTATGGAAATAAATAATTGCAGTATCATCACAGTTTATAGATAGGTTACAGGTTATGAAACATTTTAAACAGAAATCATTTTATGATTTTATTTCATGGAATTGATTCTCCATCCTTTGAAAAATAAAATATAACTGACACCCCCCATATAGTCTGGCTGTTCTCTTTCTCTCCCCTCCACAACACTTCTTACTGTAATTCTCATAAGGGCAGACATCACAGAAGTCCCGGCAGCAGCTATTAGAATACACACAGCTGGAATCACAGGAGCACAATGCATTAGAGCCACCGCAGAGGCCTGCACACGATGCAGTGTCTGAAACAAAAGAAACAGCATGCACACGTTCACAGTGAACCAGCTCTACATTCATACACACAAACAATGGATTATAAACTACATATTAATCACTAAGCAATTGTTTGGAAACAATACAGCAATTATAGGACCGCTCTAGATAATTTAAGCAGTCTAACAACTTAATAAGAAGCAACTATTAAGGTCGTTCTTTCCGAAAATAAGGCGGTCGAGTTTTTCTGCTGTTTAACTAGCAACTTTTCATGTACTGTAAAGCCTGCTACAGTATAGTCATTGGATGTATTTAGACCACTATGCATGTACAGTATGTGTTCAGTATAATACCTTGCATGTCAAACTATCCAAACAGCTTTTTGAATTTCAAGCGGAATTCAGTTCATCACAACTGTTTTAACCGCTGTGTACAGGGTCCTATGCTTTTGTTTTTAGTTTCACATTACCTACCATAATAGTAGTAAGATGCAGTAAATCCTGAGCCTGTGATGGAACCGTCGGAAGTGAAGACCACAGTCATGGTATTTGAAGATGAACTAAAAGTCACACCCTGTGACTGACACACTTGTCCGATTTGTGGAGAACTGGTTGAAGGGCCATTGTACACTCTAACATAGTCATATCCACATTCCAATCTGAAAATAAATACAACAGCAAACACAATGCACATTCAGTTGTACAGCTCTTTTGAAGTGCTTGTGTTATGCTATCACTTCAACACAGTAACCATAACTGGGGGGAGATGGGCTTGGGGCAGGTTGCTCAGGTTTGGGTTACTGAATGTTTTGTTATTTGTTGTTTTGACCAATCTTTAAAAAAAAAAAAAAAAAACATTAATCACAAATACAAAAATGAATATTTAGTAACATACACTAAACAATGTCCTACTTACTGAACATTTGTCAAAGTCAGGTATATTTGACTGTGTCGATCAACTGTTATGTACCAGACGCAGCGTGCATTGTGTGGGTAGGAGTACGGGTAGTTGGGGCTTGTAAATGCTCCTCTTTCACCAGTCAGTTGACCCCCACAAGGTACTAAAATAAAATAATCATATGAATGACTGGTAAGGTTTGGTACTTTGCAGGCAATCTCTTAGTTACAACGGACAAGTCATGTGAAAAGAGGAAGTGGTACGTACCAAAAGTGGTGATGGGCCAGGTTGTGGTTCTGTAGGGCCAGGCTGTGGTTCTGTAGGGCCAGGCTGTGGTTCTGTAGGGCCAGGCTGTGGTTCTGTAGGGCCAGGCTGTGGTTCTATAGGGCCAGGCTGTGGTTCTATAGGGTGTTGCTGTTTTAGAAGTTAAAAGGGACAAATACATTATGGAAAAAAAAAACAAAAAAACATTCAAACAAACACTGGTTTAGGGTTCATGCCATGGTTGTCACATCAACAGTAATTGCAAGCTAACCATGCTTGATGCAGTGAGGATAGGTGCAGTCATAATTAATCAGGATCTAAGCTTGGTTCTTTCCAGGACAGCTTTTTTATTTTATTTTTTCTAGTATGGTTTATAGCAATGTCTGCCCCAGAACAAGTGCTTGAGGAAATCCAGGGGAATAATAATAATAAAAAAAAAAAACTGAATGACTGATAACTTACAAGGTTTGCAAGTCAGGTACTTTGGTACAATCCCTTGAGAGAAGCAAATTAATAACCACTCTAGCCGTGGTTTTAAAACCCATTTGTTCAAATTTAGATGACCCATAAAAATAAGTTAATTGTTGCAATCAAGGGAATTCCCTGGTGCTGTAAACTTCTAGCTCTGACTTTTTGGTTGCTAAAACCAAAAAGAACACCTGTTCACTACAAAGGTATAAGAGTGTGCGTGGGGTTAAAGTAGGGTACAACAGACCTCTATTGAACCCAATCTTAAATCAGACAAACACCTTCACAAACAGTGAATGAAACACTAAAATAATGCAGTGCAGCTTTTAATTAGGATCAGATAAATAGTGCAGAACAGTAATATACCGGATTGACACTAGAACATTGGAACTGTGTTAAAGCAGTCGGTACTTACTGGCTGTTTCTGGGTATGTTGTTTCGGTGTACCATTTTTGAGAAGGAACTCCTGAAAGAAAGAAATTCATGCTTTTAACCACATAATGATGGATATTCTACATTGATTGAAATATAAAGATCATATCCATATACTATAGTCCAGGTCAGTTCATGTTTCTAACTGTCTTGTTATATACTGTATACTAATCCACAGGTAAATATAATGACAACTCAAAGCACCAGGCAGCTCACCAAGATGCAAGTATTTAAAATATAAAATGTCCAAGCTTTTGAAAAAATAATTCTGTACCTCTTGCACTGCCAAAAACTACCAACGCGTATGCAATGAGTTGCACCACGGTCTTCATCTTTCTCCTTAGCAATCTGTAAAGACTATCACTCCTATCAGCTTTATATACTGTACCTGCTACACTGCAGTTGGGATTTTATGAGTGCCACAAAACAATAACATGTCATATAATGGTATGGAAGAGCTCAATCTTGTAATTCATGAGTGTGGAAAGAATGCAGATGGATGTAATATTTCAAACGATTTTATGATGCTGAGAATAAGGAAGCTGGAATTTCACAAACATTAAAGTTATTTAACTTCCTTAAACAGAAGATGTTTATTGAGAGTTATTGAGAGTTGCTTATCCCGTTTATTTGATTTGGCAAACTGTTGGACACTGAATTGGCAGGGCAAGATTGATTGTGTTGAATGTACAGAGTTTAATTAGCAGCATATAACTGTCTTGGAGTCATTAACCGAACCTGCTATCTTTCCAACATTGTTATTGTTAAGGAAATAGATTCTTCTTTTTTGTCCGCTCCTTGGAGACGTGTTTGGAATTGTATTAAAAAATATGCAGATATTTTGAACATTATTTTTGTTGAATCATTTGAATGTTATAAGGGTTTACATTTTATTTACAGGTTCAATTAAAAGGTACAAAAGAAACAAAGAGTGTGAAAGAGGGGCTGAGACTTTTGGCAGTTAATGCAATGATAGCATTAAATACTGGAATTCCGCAGTTTGTCATCCAATAAAATACCAGATTAAACTTACCTGCTGTGTTAGATGATGTTTGTTGGGCAGAAGATCCTGAAAGACACAATTAAACAGTGCAGAAATATTCTCATCTTGCACTACAGTGAGTTGGTGGTGCATGCTTTTGCAAAGTTTTTGGGTTCAATTTTTTCATATTTTCTACCACAGTAAAATTCTATCCCGTGAAGTAGTCTTCAATATTTAGCTTGATGAAGTCATGGGAAAGGTATGAAAAAAGAAATCTGTACATTTACAGAAAACCATCAACTGCATAAATGATATCCCTTTGTTGTCTTTGCTGAAATCATACACAATTCGTTTACAACATTAATAAATACAAGTATATCATTAAGATAGAGGCAAAACAGGGAGCAATTATTATTACAACATGGTAAAGTTTATTCTGCAGTGAAATTTATATTCATAGGAACATACCTGGGAATGCACTGTCAAAAGCAATCAGCGCATATACAAACAGTTGCACAGCAGGCTCCATTTTTCTCCTTTGCAGTCTGTTATAACTATCAGTCGCACTTAGTATATATACTGTACCCCACCTGCTGAACAATTGGACTGTTATGTAGGTCCAATTATTTATCAGAATAAACAATCATAGAAATCATACACTTTGCACAGCTCTTTCAATGTAGACTATCTACTTGGTTTGGCAAACATTGGCTACAGTGAATGAAACCTTTCATTGTATTAACCATTCTGGGTCTTTCTGTTTCGGTATGCTTAATATAACTTTGTCAAGGGAAAGTGTGTTTGAAAACAAACAGTGGAGGTACTTAGAAACTTTTGATGCCATGACAACTACAATTAGTTGTAGGACAACACAGCCCTGGGCAGCTTACAGGCAATCCCGCAGGCGCCCAGCCAGACCACAGGGGTTGCTGGTGCGTGGTGAGCTGAGGGCACCCTGGCTGACCTAGCCCTCCCTTCCCTGGGTCGGAGCCCGCCCTCAGTCGGCAAAGGAATAGCCTAGAATCGAACCAGCAATGTCCAGACTATAGGGAGCATCCTGCACTCTACACGGAGCGCCATTACTGGATGCGCCACTCGGGAGTCCCCTACTATTTCTACCCATTTAACCCTTCAGGCATCATGAATTGAGTCTATTTATCCACAGTGCCTATAGAAAGTCTACTCCCATTTTCAAAATGTTCACCTATTGTTGCCTTATAGCCTGGAATTAAAATGCATTAAAATTGTATTGATATAATTGTATTCATTTATCTACATATCCTACCCCAAAACTTCCAACTGAAAAAAATATTCTAGAAATTTGTAGAAAATTAATTAAAAATAAAAACTGAAATAGCTTGGTTGGAAAAGTGTCCACCCCCCTTTAGTAGCAATCCTAAATTAGCTCAGGTGTAACCAATCGCCTTCAAAATCACACACCAAGTTAAGTGGCCTCCACCTGTGTTAAATTGTAGTGATTCACATGATTTCAGGATAAATTCAGCAGTTCCTGTAGGTTCCCTCTACTGGGTAGTGCATTTCAAAGCAAAGACTCAACCATGAGCACCAAGGCGCTTTCAAAAGAACTCCGGGACAAAGTTGTTGAAAGGCACAGATCAGGGGATGGGTATAAAAAAATATCAAAGGCATTGAATATCCCTTGGAGCATGGTCAAGACGATTATTAAGAAGTGGAAGGTGTATGGCACCAGCAAGACCCTACTTAGATCAGACTGTCCCTCCAAACTGGATGACTGAGCAAGAAGGAGACTGATCAAAGAGGCTACCAAGAGGCCAATGGCAACTGTAAGAGCTACAGGCTTTAATGGCCAAGACTGGTCAAAGTGTGCATGAGACAACAATATCCCAAACACTCCACAAATCTGGCCTGTATGGTAGGGTGGCAAGAAGGAAGCCATTACTCAAGAATGCACACCTTCAATCCCGTTTGAAGTATGCAAAAAAACACTCGGGAGATTCTGTAGCCATGTGGCAAAAAGTTTTGTAGTCTGACGAAACTAAAATTGAACTTTTTCTACTAAATGCAAAGCATTACGTTTGGCGCAAACCCAACACAGCACATCAAATGAATGGAGCAAAATACAGAGATGACCTTGAGGACAACTTGCTGCCCTCTGCAAGAAAGTTGAAACTGGGACAGAAGTTCACCTTTCAGCATGAGAACGACCAAAATACAGAGATGACCTTGAGGACAACTTGCTGCCCTCTGCAAGAAAGTTGAAACTGGGATGGAAGTTCACCTTTCAGCATGAGAACGACCAAAAGCTACACTGGAGTGGCTAAGGAACTGATTATATATATATCAGTACCAGTCAAAAGTTTGAGTACACCTGCTTGAAACCAGGTTTTTCATGATTATCTATGCTTTTAAACTTAATATTTCATTATATGATACGTGTACTTATATAAGCTGATAATCATAAGTGAATTGCATTCAAAAATGTAATTTTTAAATGAAAATGTATATCTTGTCAATTTCAATGAAATGGTCACCCAAAGCAAGGGGATTTCAGTCTGAAGCCCAAATCAGTTAAAAGTCTGAAATGTGTATAACACAGTGTTAGAACACTGGTCTAAGTATAAAAGTGTCTTTATTAGATGTTCTCCGAGTTAACTAGCATGTTACCCAATTAACCTTTCGTCACCAATTATTGTTAACAGGCGAGGGTCCATGAGTACTAAAAATATAGGTAGCATAGGCACAAGTTTGTCATTCCTGAATGTAAGGGATCAGAAAATGGCGAAATATGCTCAGTTAAGCAAAGAAAAAATTGACAAATATCCTAAGCGTTTAAAAGAGGTTATTATTGCTAAAGGTACCTGTGACAGGCTGGCGAGTGGATTGAGGCTCAGAGACAAATTAAAGGCAAAAAATAGTTATTTTATTAAATAAAATAATAAACAGGCACAAGGGCCAACAGAAAAGAGATTCAAACAAAATAAGTGAACTTACAAAAGTAAAAGGTCAGGTTCCATGGCTTTAAACAAGATTTTCCTTTCTTTTAAAAAACAAAACACCCACACCCACAGCCAGGCCCTCTCCCCTGGCTTTTATCCCCTGTGGCTGGAGCTCAATTAATCAATTATTACTCAATTAGAGCTCCAGCCACATTCTCACATGTTTTTCTGGCAGGGAGAATTTAACCCCCTCCCTGCCAGTTCCAAACATGTTCATATAGACAGGGAGTTCCCCGTCACAGTGCCTCAACTATCTATTCATTTCATTTTCCTTATGAGGGTATGAATACTTTCGAATTGGCATTTTTGGAGAAATTGCATAAATATGTAACTGTAAACATCTATTTCTTATAACTTATTTTCCCTCATCCACAAAAGCAAAATTTCAGCTACAAAAGATTTTTCTTATAGCTATTTGTTTTTGAGAAATTTCTAGAAATTATAAATTTCCAGTGAATAACCAATCACCAGCTGCTTCCCCTACTGACAGAAGACACTGCAGGTGAAATGACCCAGGGAGTGCAAACAGGTGACCAGAATAAGGCAAAGAAAGTGAGAGCCTCCTTTAACCAGAGTACCAGATGAGCCCCTGCCACTGTTAATGACTAACCATGCAGACTGGGACAGGTATGAACAGATACAGATACCTTTACAACAGCACAAAGACAAGGGCTGCAGACACCACAAGCACATCAGAAACAAAACTACTTTACAGCACTGTGTGGCTCACTAACATACTCAAATTCACATTCGACATTGCAGGGATTTAAGATAACATGGTTATATTTTGTAATATCTGACCAGCTTCAAATTGTAGTAGTGTGTTTTTATAAGTATAAACCAGCTAAATAAAAGTTGGCCAAGCTTGAGAAAACATTCCATGTAAGTTTTGTTTCCCCTGATCAGAATCCCCTTATCAGTCATACCTTTTAGAGAAAGTACTTTACTTAAAAGTATTTACATTCATAATTTATTGCACCATATTACAATAGGTGAAAATAGATTAGTAGTAACCAATGCAACATTTCATACTTTCATGTTTAATGTTTTGCAAAATAACAATAACTGAATGCACGGCTATCATGTGCAAATAATACTTGGCCTACTTTAAACTTGCTATTTCTTTGTCCATTGCAAGCATTGCTGACTATCTGATTGATATCAGTATAAATAATCAAGGAAACAAAATGAACTGTGAACTGACTTTAATATAATATCATAATAAAAGCCTTTTATTATGCGTTTTTCATGTATGAAAAAAAAACCTGTGCAAACATTTTTGGCACGAATATCAAATTCCATCAACAATACATGCTTTGTATTGCAAGTGTATTGATATATTGCAACAGGTCGCCAACATGTTATGAGCACAATAGGTTTTATTGGTGTGATTGGCCAGATACATTGGTCACAAATATTTATGGCCTTACAGTATCTATGCAAGCATCAAGTAATTGCCTGTGAGTCACAGCGGTGTGCGAACGGCAGGTATGTTTAAAAGAGTTCTTCACAGGCTGCTGTTGAATTTCTAACAATTCTTGTTATTTTCAACTGCTAAAATTACATTTTGGAAAAAATAGAAAAAAGGTTTCAAACAAATGCAAATCATACACATGTTTTAAAAGCCTGGGGGCCACCATAGCATTGTGTGTATACAAAAACATGGCAGAACATTACATTACTGGGCACACCGAAGCATGCAATAACATGGCGCTGTAATAACTGGGTAACTATCAACAATGATTCCTGCTCTCACGGGTTAACCAGGTGCAATTATTGTGTTACCATGTGTGGCGGAGTGTCCCGCCCCTTTATGTTTATTAGTGTTTTATCTTGTATGTAGTGTGTTATATAAATATGGGTTACGAGCACGAGTGTTAAAAATGTATATTTGTATTTATTAAATGCTGAGCGGAAGCAAGTGCTCAACTTCACCAAAACTCTACGTCTCTGTCCTGTGTGTTCTTCCAGGTCTGACATCCACCACCAGAGCCATCCTGATCACACGATCACACCATGTAATTACATCAGGTATCAAATGATTTCACAAGGCCATTTCCGTTACACAGTAGTTTAATTATGTTACTGCACTGGCAAAGGTCAGTAGCTGCAACACGTCTACATGAATTCGCTTAGTTGCTTTTTCATAATGATGTTATAATAATAAATATATAAGCTTAACAGCAGATACCTGGTGAGCGCTTGGCTTTTTACGACATTCTGTATATTCACTTGAGCCGATAGCACACCGTCAATACAAGAACACTGTTCTTTTAGCGTGCTCCTATTTTTTCATTACACCGTAGTTACCATGCAGGTGCAGCAACTTTTTTTTTTTTAATTACATCAGGTTATTAAACTTTAATTCCATGGCTATTCACGAGCAGTGTTCCACTGCGTTTTATTGTTACAATTAACTTGAAATTGAGCAGTGGCTGGATGGTATCACTAGATAAGGGTTTGTGGTTAAAAGCAGTCTATCATTGCTTTTGTCTGCACAACCAACTTAAACCTATGGGATTTAAAAATGAGATTCCAGTTAGCATACTGACACACAACCACGTGCTACACAGAGCAAAACGATTTGCAGATTGGTCAGATTCTTAAAAAAATGACAACAAATGCATTGAATGAAGAAAGAGAAATGCTAAATTGCTTTGTAAGTTCTCTGCAGTGGAAATTGGAGGTGCATTTACAGTATTGACTTTCATCGGATTTTAGTTTAAGTCTGAGTTGTTAATGAGGCTTACAAGAATTATTATGCAATACAAAACCACGTTACCCGACTACTTTTAAACACCTTGTCGTCGTCCCCCGCCCCCGATTATTCGAGTTATCAGATCAAGCTCTCCACAGGTGAGGGTCACTGGTGCCTTTTGTTATGTGTTTTTTGCGTATGAAAACAAACCGCAAACATTTTTGACACGAAGTCAAATTCCACTAACAGTATCTACTTTGTATATTTCCACAGGTAGGCAACGTTTTTGGAGCAAAATAGAATTTATGGTGCGACTCGCCAAATATTTTGGTCGCAAATATTTATGGCTTTACAGTAATCGGTTTGTGAAGCATTAGGTCACAGGGTCAATGCCAGTAGTTGTCTGAGGTATTTATTTTTAGTTACAAATACGAAGCTTGAATTTCAGATGGTCTCTGTGATATGCCTGGTGCTTACAGCAAATTTCTCTTTTTTTGTATTTTCTTTTGCAGATGCGTACCTGTGTGATGACATGCAGAAATCTAAAAGTTACATACTCTCAAGATGGTAGCCATTTTGGGACAAAAGCTGATTTGAGTGGAAATCTTCAAAGCGAAAGCATTCCAAGAACAAGAGATTCCGGAAGCAGTTCTTGTTACATCTCAGTTCCGCTCCACACTGCCTGCTGCTATTATGGCTTACTCTGAAGACATTAATTTCTCAAGCGCTTTTGCAATGAACTCAATGGTTTAAATTTAGAAATAAAAACACTTACCAGGAATGTCTGGGCTTGACAAACCTGCAATACCAGACAAATACAGCAGATGGCAGCAACTAATGATTAGGGACTTTATTTTTATTTTTTGCCAGC